>NC_037675.1:16346752-16617287 GCF_003255815.1 Theropithecus gelada
TAGACCACAGTGAAGTTTCTTTAAAGTACTAAACACGAAAAAAGTCTCTCGACCCAGAATCATATACCCAGCAAAACATAAGTGCTTTCTCAGACAAACAAAAGCTGAGAGAATTCAGCAGCAGCAGAGTAATGTTACAAAAATGTTAAAAGTTGTTCAGGTAGAAGAAAAATTATACCAGAAAGAAATATGAACATAAACTACATAAACTAATGAAGAGCACCAGAAATAGCAACTACATGGGTAAATATATATTTTTCTCTTTAATTTAAATAAGCTTGATTATAATTTCTAATCTGCACAGAAATGTGATTATTTAAAACATAATAATATTTTAAAGGGTTTGTAGCATATGTAGAAGTAATAAACAATAATAAAGGAATTGTAATATGGACATGGAAGAGTAACATAGTAAGGTTTCTGTAATACGTATTAATTTATGTGCTACTGTTTGAAGGTCAATACTGATAAGTCAAAAACGCATGCTATGAACCCTAAAGCAACCACTAACAAAGAGTACTGCGACAGCTAATAAACTAATGATGGAGTTAAAGGGAACCATACAAAAATTTCAGTCCCAAAGAATGTAGAAAAAAGAGGGAAAAGGGAACCAAGAAGAGATGTAGCATATCAAAACATATAGAAGCATGGTATATGTAAATCCAGTCATATTGATAATCATTAAACTTAAATAGTCTAAAAAGTTGATTAAGAAGCTAGAAAATATTATTTGAATAAAGTAGCAAGATCCAATTTTATGCTGCCTATGGGAAATGAATTTCAAATATAAAGACACAAATAGATTAAAAGAAAAAAATAGGGAAAGTTACACACTGCTAATAATAGTCAAATAAAGTCGGAGTGGCTATTTTATATCAGATAGAGTATGTTTCATAGAAAATATATCACTATGGATAGAGGTGAACATTTCCTGATGATAAATGGATATATTTCAATCCTAGGATATTTAGGATAACAATGTTGAATGTTTATGTACCTAATAACAGAGCTTCAAAATATGAAAACAAACACTGATAGAAATTTAAGGAGAAATTCAAAACTCCCAATTATAGTTAGAGATTGAATTAACCTTCCTTAATAGGTGATAAAAAAATTAGACAAAAAATCAGTAAGTATGTAGAAGATGTCCAATACTGTCAAAATATTCTAGCTAATTGGAACTTATAAAACCTCTACTCAAAAATAGAAGAATGCACATTAAAATGCACAGAGAACATTTACTAAGCCAGACTGTATTATGAGCCATAAAAATGTGGATAAAATTTAAAAATCAAATGGTACAAAGTATATTCTCTAACTAGAAGGGAAATAAATTAGAATTTACTAACACAAAGATATCCAGACAATCTCCAAAGATTTGCAAACAAGACAACACACATAAAAATAACCCATAACCCAATAACTGAGTTTAAAGGAAAAAGTAGGAAGCATTTTGAACTGGATAGAAACAAAAATGCAACAGGTCAATATATGTGGGATGCTTCTAAAACAAGAATTACCAAAAAAAAAAAAAAAAAAGGATAGCAAGAAACTTCTTAAATTAGAAAAGCAGAAAGACATCAAATTCATATCAGCTTCCACCTTAAGAAAAAGAAGGAAAGCAAGAGCAAATTAAAACAAAAGTAAAAAGAAGAAAGAAAATTAGACAGGTCAAAGTAGAAATAAAATAGATAACCTAAAAATAATAGAAAAAATCATTGAAGCAAAATCTGGTTCCTTGAGGAGAGCTGCAAAATTGACAAACCTCTAGCTAACCTTATCAGTAAAGAAAAAGAGAGAATTCATAAATTATAAATACCATGAATGTAAGACGGTAGCATCATTTTAAATTCTGCAGATGTTACGGATATAATACAGAAATATTAAGGACATGATGTCAATACATTCCACAACTTAGATAAAATGGATCAATTACTTGAAAGATACAAACTACCAGTGCTCATTCAAACAGAAACCAATAATCTGAATGGCCCTATATTTGCTGAGGAAATTAAAGATATGCCTAAATAATTGCTCAATAATAAAACCCCAGGCTGAGATGGCTCCACGAGTGAATATTAACAAACATTTAAAGGAGAGAAAATACTAATTCTACATAAGCTCTTTCAGAAAATTAAGGGTGAGAAAATACTTCCCAATGTAATCTCGGAGGCTAATATTACAAGCATACAAAATTCAGGCACATAAATTATAATAACAAATAAAGAAAATATCCTTCTAGGCCAGGCACAGTGGCTCACACCTGTAATCCCAGCACTTTGGGAGGCTGAGGTGGGCGGATCACAAGGTCGGGAGTTTGAGAACCAGACTGGTCAATATGGTGAAACCCCATCCCCACTAAAAATACAAAAAATTAGCCGGGCGTGGTGGTGCATGCCTGTAATCCCAGCTACTCAGGAGGCTGAGGCAGGAGAATCCCTTGAACCTGGGAAGCGGAGGTTGCAGTGAGCCAAGATCGAGCCACTGCACTCCAGCCTGGGTGACAGAGCTAGACTTGGTCTCAAAAAAAAACAAAAAAAAGAAAATATCCTGCTTGAACATAGAAGCCTAAATGCTAGACAATGTTTTAGTAGATCGAATCCAACAATTTATACAAATGATATTATAATATATTATTTTTAAAAGTGGAGTTTATCATAAGAAAGTAAGGTTGGTTTACATTCAAAGATGAATCAGGACAATCCACCATATTAACAAACCAAAATTGATCAACTACATAATTATTTCAATATATGCAAACATGAACATTGGTAAAATCCATCTATTTAATATTTCCGATAAAAATTTTCAGCAAATCAGGAATAGAAGGAAATTTTTTAACCTGATAATGGACATTTATGAAAAATTTACAGCTAACATCATATTTAATGATAAAGAACTGAATGTCCCCTCCTATCAGATTAGGCGTAAGATAGGAATGTCTGTTCTCACAACTTCTATTCAATATTATATGGGAGTTCTAACCAACTGAATGGGCAAGAAGAATAAACAAAAGATATCCATATTGGAAATAAAGAAATAAAAGCAAGTTTACTTATAGATCACATATTGTCTATTTAGAAATCTGTCATTTTCTACAAAAAAAGATCCAGAATAAATGAGTTTAAAAAGGTTGCAGATACAAGACTAATATAAAAGGGATATTATTATAAATTATATACAGAAAAATATACTAGCAATGACTAATTGGAAACTGAAGTTTACCAAATAATACCATTACAACCTGCAAGAGATCTTGCACTGAAAACAGTATTGACAGGTGTATAACTATGTCAAAATTGATCAAGTTGTGCACTGTTAATATGTTCAGCTTAATGAACATTATATAGACTTCAATGAACTTTTGCAAAGTTATGGTGAAACCATCTTTTGTGTAGTATTTCATCATATCATTTAGCCTTCATAGATTACAGACATGTGCTTATTTCTGTATTAAATCCTTCCCTGTTGTTTGTTTCATTGCCCCATGAAAATTAAAGGAATACACAATTTCAAAAAATAAAAAGGATACCTTATTTTTAGAGACAGTTGATCTCACTGTTCAATAAAGTCAGCTTACCATCACTTCAGAATGCTGGTAAGAGCCAGGCAGCTATACCTGGGCTTCTTGTCTTGTGGTTACAAGACAGCTAGAGAAGCTCCAAGCATCACATTCTAACATAACAGTGGCCAAAGGCAAACAAGTTTAATTTCTTCCAGTGTGCCTTTCTTTACAAGTTCCTCTCAGAACCTCCTCCCTTTCTTCATGAGCACACACCCAGCAGGTTTCCACTGATGTTTTATACCTGTCTCAAGTTGGGTTATAAGTAGATTTTAGCTCACATATCAAGAAGTCTGCAGATAGTGCAGTTCCAACCTGGCTTTTTCAGAGCTGAACAACCTCATCAGAGAAGCAGATTTTCTCTATCTTTTTGCAATGCTGCACTGAGCATGCTATTATTTTCCCCTCAGCCTTGTCCTATCATGGATAGAACAGCTCTAATCATTACCTTTTCACAAAACAAAGACCAGAAGATAATGCTCTCTTCTTCTGAAACGCTCATTAAAGCTAATAAAATTGAGCAAATTGTGACTTAGAAAAGAGACTTTCTTGATCTGAATTGCCTCGCATGCCCTCTTTCAAAACGCTGCCAGGATAATAGATCTACCACCAACACATTAAGCAAAATGAACTTTCTCTCCACAAAAACTGGGCAGAACATAGCTTTCTCCTAAGCAGATAAAGTCAACGAAGGTAGGACCAGCAGTGTTTGCTATACCGAGGCTGAATCACAAGAGTCACCTTATTATTAATTACAAGACAAAATAGAAGTCCATAATACCCCTGTAGTATCTGGGATCTCAGGGAATGAAAGGATTCTTTAGATAACCCAATCCAGGAATAAAAAAAAAAAAAATGCAGTGTGCATGCCACTGTTCCTGTCAATACCCAAACATATGCACATAGAGCAGATGTCAATAATCTAACATCACGTCTCTACCATTGAGTCCAGGTGCAATCTTAGCATTCCCTTTAACCTTGTACTCTAGGTAACCCCCATTGATGAATCAGTGGTCACATGTGATAAAAAAATATTTTTTCATTCTTCTTGCCTTCAAGGAAAGAACACATCTGAACTGTTGAGAGCTGACGATATTATCTCTAAATTCAGATTTCCAGTGAAGATATTCTCCAAGTTCAGAATTCCAACTCAGCTCTCATTCTTACCTGTAGACAAGAGGCTGCCCCCAGCCATGAATGGTTGGATTTTTCTGTTGTTTTCCCAAGGCTGTGACTTTGTGTAGGATTTCAGTAACCGTCATAACACCGCCAAGTATCTAACTTCTGAGAATTTAGGAAAATATGCCAATGTGAAAGTGATCAAAAGGACGTCTAAAATGGAAGACCAGACATATTCCAAAACCAATGTCTGGGTTCAGCTTATTTCTCCCTAAAACATATTTCATATCCAAAATGCCAGAAGATATTTTGTTCCATGGCATAATTCTACCTCACCTACCTTATAAAAAACTGGAATATTGTTTTAAGAAAACATTACTCTCCCCCTACCATGCAGAATTTTCCATCTTAATTTCTTCCTCTCCTTCTTTATTGAGAAAATAATAAGCCTTCTCAGCAGAGAGTTTTGGAATCAACTGGCAATAAGACTTAACCAGCCTGAGTGCAGTGGCTCACACCTGTAATCCCAGCATTTTGGGAGGCCGAGGTGGGTATATCACTCAAGGTCAGGAGTTTAAGACCAGTGTGGCCAACGTAGCGAAGCCCTATCTCTACTAAAAATACAAAAATTAGTCAAGTGTGGTGGTGCGTACCTGTAATCCCAGCTACTCTGGAGGCTGAGGCATGAGAATCACCTGAACCCAGGAGGCAGAGGCTGCAGTGAACCGAGATTGTGCCACTGCACTCTAGCCTGAGCAACAGAGCAAGACTCTGACTCAATAACAGAACGAAACAAACAAAAAAGACTTAAACATCTAGCCTTGAAACTGCTGTCCATTTCCTCCCCACCTATCTGAGCTGATCACTTTTGAAAAATCTGATGGCGGTACCTCTGGTGTGCATTGTGAGCAGTCTAGACAGAGGATCGGTACCTGCCATGCTGCTGGAAACTGAGAAGTTTTCAAAACACTCTCTGTTATCTGAAGCTTTCTCTCTATTAGTGACCCTAATTTCATCCTCTCATATTGCCATGAGACATAATTAAGAGAAAGGAGGCATTTGATCACATACTACAAGTATTTGCTGCATTGCTTGTGAAAAAGCTAGTTAGAGTGACAATAAGATCCACTTAATATTTTCATATAGTGCTTGAAACTAGCAATCCTTAATTTATTTTTTTAAGTCTGGAAATTAAGGATGAATAATGATCTCCCAATTGCCCTTCACAATCATCATTCAGCCTCAAGAATTAATAAGCCACCTCAATACCACCCCCACCCTGAACAGACATTTTTTCCACATGGATGAGCACAAAGAAATAATCAGATAGGAGATTTTTCTTCTAAATTAGGCCTCTTGTTTGTAAACTGAAAGAGTGCTAATGCAGTTCAAACCCGGCTGTGCGCCACACATGCCCATTCTGCCCCAGAGTCTTACAAAGAGCAGGAGAATGGAGGGTTTTGTTCTATTCTTCAGGCTCCTTCTGTGTGAGAGGCCATTCAAGCGATCCAGTACTTCTCCCTCACTCTCTCCCTTGGCCCCTCTCTCTCTCACACTCACTCTCCATGTCTCTCTATAATGCCAGCATTAGAGGCAAGCCGCTGGCTGGGAACGAGCTTTGATGTCGACCTCTCGCTGCCACTGACAGACCTGCACTGGGGGGTGAGTGGTGGAGCCATGAGGGCATGTGTGGGAGAGAGGAGGATGAAAGGAGGCACGGCCGGGGCTGAGAATGTGGACAGATTCCTGCCTGTTCCCTTAGATTCTTCAGGAAGAAAAATGCCAAGCCTTGTGATTACAGAGGTTATGAACCAGCTAAACTTCAGAAATGACCATTAAAAGTACTGCCGAACATAAAGAATCAAATTATTGTTCAGGCTTTTGGCCTCAAAAAGAAAAAGGAAAATGAAACAAGCCACAGACAGAGCCAAAGAGATAAGGACATTCAGATTACATTCTAACAAGGCTGGTTAGTCAAGGGTGCAGGGAGCCCAGCACATAGATGGGGTTTGAGTGACAGCCATAGGCACACTTGCTGCCTTTCAGCTTTGGGCTGTATTGTCTTGATGACTTGTGCCAGATGTCAGGAATAAATCTCAGGCCCTGGTGCTAAGGTTACAGCTGTGACACAGGCAGGCAACACATGAGAATGTCAGATCAACAGTCTACTGTGATCTGCCATGGACCAGCATGGCCAGGGACATCCTGAAAGGGTGAACCCACAAGGGAACTTACACCCTGCATGAATTCTTAGCATTCAAGAACTACCTTCAGTTAGATTGTGGGATTTCATGGCTCCCTCTGAATTAAAATGTTTTCCATTGCCAGGTTGTCAGAATAGATCTGACCTTATTCTCCTGCAACGGACAACTGCTTCCTCCTCCCTCATCTATCTGTTTTGTTAATCTGACCATATAAAGGAGTGAGGGCCCGTCCACATAACCAGTTTCCCAATACCATAGTCTCAACTCTTTGGAGAAGATACGGGAGAGTAGAATAAGGAAGAGAAATTAAACACTAAATCCCCTTCTCTTTTTCTTTCCTTATTTCACTGACTCCCAGAGAATGTAATTTATGATTACCCAGCAAAAACTCACTGAGGTCCTACTGTGTGTAAGATCCACATTCAAGAAAATTCAGAAGTTTAAAGAAAAATCCTTCCCCTCTGCATATTCCATCTGGAACTGCTCTTTAGTACTAAAATGAGTCTTCTACTATTAAAATTAGGTCTCTCTTTTTTTTACACCTGATTTTAGGAGGTTATAAAAAGAAAAGAAGTCCTTCATTTTCTCCATGTCTATTCCTTGAATTTGGGCTTGCATGACTGCACCTTACCTATGATCAGATGGCTTGGTGCGTGTTTTTATACTGGTCAGAGCATTCGTGGGAACTATTTGCTAATGGAAAACTCTGGATGGAATCAGAAGCCACATAAACTGCCTGTTGCCAGTCAAAACAGCATTCATAGAAGACCCCATTCTTCTTTGACAAGGCTGCCCTGAGACGAATTGGCACCTAGCTTGCTTCCAAGAAGCCTTCAAAACTAAGCCTGCCTCTCCCTTGCTCCCCCATTCACAGCCCAGAAAAAAACTCCCAGAACTCCACTTGGCTCTATCCTGGGTCCTGAAAGAGAAGCAAGAAGACGGTCCTTGCAGGGAAGTCTCTGCTCAAAGCAAAACCTCTTTATGGAATGGGGTGAGCTATCTCATTATCAAATTCACCAGCAACCAAGAGCCTCTGGCTGTGAACTGAGGTCAGCATAGTAAAAATCGTTTGCTCTCCATTTCTTTTAAATGACCAAACACAGAGGGATCTGGCTTAGACGGAACGATTTGCTGTATGGGAGGAATATATCCCCAGTGATAGAGTATGTGTTTGAATTTAAGTGCGTGTATTTTGTACATCTGAATGTTTTTGCTTTTTAAAAACAGTATCCTGACGTAGAATCTTTCAAGTGTGAAAATCACCAAAGAATAAAAGTAAAATAAAATAAAGCAGGGAAATTGCATGGAGGACTGAGTAGCAACCCCCAGTGCCCCCACCAACCACACACACAGCGGGTCACCTCTGGTAACTTCCCCAGCATTCACTCCACCCTTCAATTATGAAATCAGCAAAATTCTCAGGGGAAGAAGATCCAGAAAGAACAAATGTGGCAGCAAGACACAGAAGGATCAATACCTTCAGAGTCTGAGAATGTAATGGGCCCTGTAGGTCTGTTAATTATCAAACAAAAATTCTGTTTCAAGAAAGGAAAAAACACATTTTAATAGCAGCTCTATAATTAGCCATTTCTGTTCTTGGTTTCTTAGTCGTTTTTATGTTTGTCTGCCTTCACCTTTATTTCCTTTAACAATGTTCACATAAAATGGATCAGAATTGCTCTGCCTCTAATTATTTACTGTAACAACCAACAAGCTGAGAGAAAGATGACAAAGTAGTAGAGAAAGATCTTTGTACAGGATGTATTATTGACTCACCACTGTTTCCTTCTTACTCCTTGATATTTTATTCTTCTTTTCTAGTATATAATTTGTAAATATGCATACACGACTCCCCTGAGTTTCATTTTTTGATAGAGTTATACTTTTGGTCTGTGAATTTGCTTTTCATATAGATGCATAGTTTGCCCAGCTTTTGGTAAAAACCAGTTTTATTCCAACCCTAAAGTCACCCTTTGCTGAGATGGAGTGATGTGACCCAGGTGTTTGTTGGGGATTAGAAAATAGGAAGGTGTTCAGAAACATAAATGTGATAACCTAGAGAGAGTAGGAGCTTTGATGTCATGACTGAACTGTAAGGCAGAGAATAGTTCAGGGAAAATCATCAATGCCAGATTTTGGTAAGGCACATGAGAAATTAAATCCTTAGCAGGGCAAACACAAGAGACAAAAATCCCTAGGCTGAATCAGGGTCAAAGCCACCACAGTCTGAAGAAGGTAGGAGATTCACAGCATCTAGGGTAGTCACCCAGGGATCATTTTCTCAAATCTGAAATTGTTTGCATCCATCTTTCTGAAGGCCCATCTTAAAAATGTAAGACTCTGAGTTCAGCACCAGAAACTATGAGCCTTATTGTGTGAATAGTAGTGACTCTGTACTCAAGAGACACGTGATATATGGAAGAAGAATGAATTTAAGGGTCAGAACGTGGGCCTGGGAGGCAGCAGGTTCAGCTACTATTCGTTGTTCTACGGTGGGTAACATGAAATGATCATTCCCAACAAGTTGTCATCACTAAGTGATTGAAATATTATGGCTGAGATATGACTTGGAACTTGAAGAAATTAGAAGCTGCTAAAAATTAACTTCTGAAAGATGACTATTGCACAACTTTCGAAGTAATCCATCCAGTAGCACCAGGGTGAAGAAAAAGACATAGAATACCAAGAAATGAAAAGCATTGTTAATCAAGAGGTTCCCTTCAAAATCATTCATAAATAAGATCTACAGGCCTTTTCTGTATTATTCCAATTTAAATTTCTTCAGAGATGAGTTAAATCTCACTTTGAGTTCATTTGAATGGGATGTTAGGGAAAGAAGCCTTCTCTCAGAATCTAGGACTTCTCTCTGGGTTAAGCACGAGATGTCCCTGCATTATGAAGAAAAGTCCCAAATTACCTGTGTTATGCTAGAGATCTCAAGCAAGATAAAAAACAAAATAAATTTTGCTCTGTTCTCTGAGCAGTTATGGTTCTTGCTGATAGGCTATTGCTGTAGTTTATTGGTCCATCTTATAGGTTATTAGATCTAAGCTTGTGTCAGAACTTCCATCACAAACCCATATTTTCTGAGTTGAGAAATCAACAACAAAATGGCGCTAGGATTGAGCCCTAATTTTGATATTTAGTCCCTGCTCAAGAACTTAAGAAAAGAAATTAAAGAGAGGTGGGTGGAGAAATAGAGAGATAAAAAGAAAAGTTACAGATCTGTCACTGCAATTTTAACATGTGTGTGTATATATATATATATTATATATCTACCATCTTAGCAGTTTTCCTATTGTAGGACTCACTTTTGTTTTATTTTGCTTATATTTTTCATGGGACCTATTTGACAGAGGAGAAAGTATTTGACAGAGGAAATAGTAAAGATAAAATCAAATCCATTTTTTCACTCTACATATTCACCATATTTATGTGTCTATGGAATAACCAAATCTTTACTTTTTGCTACTCAAGTCACATAAGAACATGAAGATTAACACTGTGAAAAAGCCAGAGGAGAGAAGAAGGTAGTGATGTTCTTGTTGATTTTTTCCTTTCCTCTGGATAGTAATGAGCTTTTGGCAGACTTTCTTCAAGGTGAACTTCTTTTGATTTTCTTCATTTAAATAGAAAACAAATAGTACAAATGTACAAATGTTTTTGTTTTACTCACACCATAGTTAAGAAAATTATTTAAACTTGTTTAAAATGCTTCCCAGGGCGATGATATCTAAGAAAAGATCATTTGTAAAGGATCCATTTTAAAATGCACAGTCTCACTATAATGTCCACTATAGAGAAAGACCTTAGCTTAAATTATACCACAGCTATTTTAAATGGATTTTTAAATTATCTACCTTTGCATTTCATCATGAATGTTTCAGGGAAATTATCCTGAGATAATGCCAACAAATGGCTGCAGACTTTAGGTTTATAATTGCTCTTGTTCATTTAAGGTTCCCAGCAGACCATATCAGGAAATTCAATGCCTGGCAAGTCGGGGTTGATAATATACCGTAACTGGCATTTTCTTATTAGACGAGCACCCAAATCGGTTTTCATTTGTAGCAATGACCCTAATTAAGAGAGTTATGATTTAAAGCAGAGTCTTTGCATTTTAAGAGTCAGATTTGGATACAGTAGAGTTAGCCAAAGGGTTGTATTTTTTTAAAAAAAACTGGCATAATCTGACCTTAATTTTAATTTTTCAAATGTATATCAAATACATTTTTTTCCAGTGGCTCCCTCTCTCAAAATGAGAGACTCCCTTCTAGCTACTGAGCAAATATATGAATAAGTAAAAATGTTCACATACACGTACATTCACATGGACCTAAGTATACTCACCTCAGTCTTCACTAAATTATTTGGTTTTTGATCTGCAGGAGGTCTTAGAAAAAAGAACATCTAATTCAATTAGCTCCCAACACTCCCACTATCTGAAGTAGAAGAACCCATGGCATGGCAGGTAAAGCATTTTGCTTTAGATCATCAGCTGTTAAGAGGTAGAGTCTGAACTACATGAATCTCTGAGATCCTAATCCAGGGATTTTGATGGTAAATGTACAAAAGGATTCCCCTCCAAAAAATACCTATTTAAAGATGCTCCCTGTGCTGTACATTGAAGTGTCTGTCTTTCTAAAAACTCATCGAGTCAGCAGAAATTATTAATTGCTGTGTACCACGAAAGTGTCCTCACTGAAACTTTATGACAACATTGCTCTAAGGGGTCATTACCAAAAAATAATTTTATTGTCAGGAACTTTAATTATTCCATCTGAATGTATAGCTAAAATTTGATAACTCATAGGGCTGGATACAAAGTAAATTCACCTTACCTAACATATCAGTAAAAGGAGGTACAGCAAGAACAATAAGCAACTTTTGGAGATCATTTTACAATTTATGAAGAATATCAACTTAGATTATTTCTTTACTTACAGTTGTCTTTATGGCCACACTTTAAAGGGGCAGGGCAAGAAAAGCATCAGATATTGGGCCATTATAATTTGCATTTCATTGTTTGGAAGATAAGACTCATCAGGCTTTCAAACAATAGATCCTTGTACTTTCCACTATACTATTCTAACTTCCTGAGAGCACAAAATATTTTTGGTAATCTATTATAAATTGAAAAAAGCAATATGATTCGTGAGTTATTGTTATAATTACAGAAGTGATAATAATAGCCATGATTGTTTATCACTTTGCTTCAGATGACGCCCTGAGCAGCCTCTTTGACATTCACAGACATGAACATCTCTATGGTAGATATTATCACACCAATTCACAGAGAAGCAAACAGAAGTCAGAAGCCTTATCTGATTTCTCTAAAACCATGTAGCCTGTAAATGGCAGAACCAAGATTTGAACCAGATTAACTTCACCCCAAGCCAAGTGTTTTTAACCATCTTCTACACTTCCTCCATGAAAAATAATGCATGTGTTTGACAAGATCCCAGTGCATTGGTAATATAGAAGTATAAACAGAAATCAGTGCAAAGACCACCCCAAGCCAAGTTTCAACTAGTATAGGATAAAACTTTGAAAGAACAAAGAAAAGTTTATATGACAAACGGCTTTCTAAGAGCTGTATGTGTGTATGTGTATGTGTTTGAAGGAAGGAGTCTCAAATATATATATACATATAATATAACTATATTTTCATTTTATATATGAGTGCATATACATACATAGAAAATAAATATTTTAAAAACTAAAATTATAAGACCAAAAGGAATAACATATTATTAAGCTCTTTCACAAAAATCCTAAAAAGTTCTAACACTTATTAAGTAGAATTTATTTCCTAAGTTTGGTGCAGGAGACAGAATTACTACCAGTGTTATAGGCAACTTTTCATCAAGATCTAATTGTTAGAGATGCTTCATTTCAAGGAAAATGATTTAGCCCCCAGGATATGCATATCACTATTCTAATAAGCCACATTTTTTAACAAGGGGAGGGCCTTCAGCTATTCTTGCAAGAGCGAAAATTTCCAGGAATTATCCTTACTGCTATTATAAATGAATAAATTTTAGTAGTGCCACACCGCAAATCTTTGGCACTGACCTATATAGAAACATTAATATCTTATGATATTGATTTCAAAGACAAAGTCCAGAACCTTATGGTAAATCTAGAGGAAGTTTGTCTCTCATGATAGATGCTGCCATAAGATTCACCTAATAATATCTGAGTAAATCATAATCTCCAATAAGCTCAAGATGGGCTCACTGAGCATGTACATCCTCTCCAGGGGACTCTGGGCCCTCATGTGCTCTGGGCACATTTCCTATAAACGGCCACCTAAAACACTGCTAGCTCCTTGTTCTTTGTGACTATCACTGGTAGACTGAGTTACAATCCAGTCAAGCTATGTTCATACCATCCATGCCATTTTAAGGGTTTCAGATGTGTCCCCCAAAACAAGGACATTTGCAATGAACAGTTAGTCAGTCAAGAACTATTAGAAAGAGATTGGGAAAAACCCAGACAGGGTCATGAAACTAGTGTGCTTTGGGCTTTGATAGGTGGACAGGCTGAGCTCTGTTCTTCCAGATTCTCTGTTCCTTAAACAGGAATGACCAGCCCTTCAACAAATAAATGAACTGTGGTATACACCAGTAGTTGGAGAAATCAGTGCTTCCTCTCCTAGCCCCTGCACCAAGCTTACTACTTTGAAATATTATTATAATTTACAAGTTGCTAATATATTTTCCAAGCATGGTCCTTTTTAAGTATTAAAACTAGATAGCAGCATATATAAATAATAGAACCATTGACAGGAAGAGTCAGTAAGTAAGCCAGACTCTAAAAAGTCCCCTTAATGTCTGGCAGTAAGGAGAAGAGGGCAGGGAACCTCCCCTTCCAGCATCTCTAGCTATCAGCCCTATAGGCCATTATTCCAAAATTGCCAGCCTGGGTAAACACTGGAGACAGATGTTTTCCAGTTTGTTTATCTTTTTCCTGTCATTTTCACTGATACTCTCTGCTCTTCTTGGCAGCTGACCTTTCACAAATGCTGGCTTTGTTTTAGAAATGTCCAATTGTAAAAAAAAGAGGGCAGAATTCACAGAGTAAAGGACAATGTAGCTGGAAGCCTCTGTGGGGGCCATGGAGCCTTGTTTCCTCTGCCAAAGGCCAGTGTTAACTTGCTCCCAGCCATGAGGAGGAAAGGGGTCAGCCCTCACTTCCCAATGCTTCATCCCATTCAAGCTTTGTTTCTTAACATTTCCAAAGAGAACATAGTTAACAGTATGGAACTGTTGGTTGGCTAATCTACTTGCTGTGGTGGTATCTCAGGAAAATAAGAGTCAGCTAAAATCTGGGTGACTTTTACAAGGAGATAGAGAAACAAACCAATATTCAATAGTACAAGTGAGGACTGGAAAATGTCCTAGTAGAGACTTATATTTTCAGTATTGGTTAGCTCTTTCTACTCAGAATCCCTAGAGGAAAAGAACTAATCTTACATGTAATAGAAATCGTTGGACTAGAAATCATAGATAACCTGGATTTATGCCCCAACTCTATTTCTATGAGACCTGGGATTCTTGTTGGTGGATCAAATGACTTCTTTGAGCAATTCCCTCTTTGGCAATAAAATAAGGATAACAGTCCCTCTCCACCTACCTTGAAAGAGTGTTAAATCTCAAGTAAGATTATACATATAAAAGCATATTGTAAATAGCAAACACTCACAAAGTGTACTGTGTACTTGGTACTTGGGCCATGGAGCTTGGGCTAACATCATTCACCAATTGTTTTTTAAAAAAAGAAATTTCAGATGATCAAAAACATGGGGCATTTCTATATTAGAAGAGCTCGAATAATGATCCCTTTCTGGTTCCTGATACTGTGAGGAGAGGTTAATAAGTAAGACAATGGTTTCCCATCAGGAGATGGAGAACTCAGTGTTTGAGGTATAATGATAACACTGAAGTTACTAAGCAGAAATTCCTTCTTGCTCATATCTCAGAAGCAAAGAATCCTTGGGGTTAAGGAACACGAAGCCCACAGAAACCTTCCTGAGGCTTCCCAGGTGTTAGCATGCTCAGGCCTTGCTCAACAGACAAGACAAAGTGATGCTAATGCCCCCATGATAGGAAATAAACTTCTATTGTTTCTTCAAAGCATCTCTGGATAAGAGCAAGGACCAGAAGGCTTTCTCCCACGGTACCAAAATCTGGAACAGAGAGAAAGATAATTTTTCACCACAATGCTAAAACATCCATCTCATGCTCTGAGGTGCGTGTAGCTCTGAATGCTTCCTTCATAGTAGGGAGGTAGGCCTGAGGTTGCTCTTGGAAGGAGTCTCTAGCACAGAAAGTTTTGTAGAAGCTCCATCGGATCTCCACTCTGCCTCCTGATTAGCTGCTGCCTTCACCTCCTCTTTTGCTTTTCTATTGCAGTTGTTGGATTTGTGATCTTTGCCATTTCAGGAGAGTTTCAGCACATGTTGTTTTGTAATTTAGCTTTGTACTGTTTTTCATTTGTAAAAGTACTTCTTTAAAGAACAGAATGGAAACAAGCAGTTCTTCAAAGGGTTTCAAATGAGAAATGTTCAAGTGTGTGTGAGTGGGGGCACTGTGGTAAACCCAGTAGCTGCTGGGCAGAGGTTATTCATTTATACACTCAGTCATTCGACTTGGATTCCTAGACCTCTATAGTAGAGGCTGGCAATGTAAAGATGAATGAGAACAACTGGCTTCATCCTTAGAAAGATGTGGCCCAAGGAAACTAAAACTCACTTCTCCCTCATTGTCATCACCATCAGCAGCATGAGCAACCTCAATACCATAACACATTTTTATTCATGGGTAACCCATTTAATATAAATTCTTCAGTCAATTTATTTGTTTTTTCTGTTGTTGTCTTTTGTTTTATTTTTATTTTGGGTTCTGGGGTACACGTGTAGATTTGTTATATAAGTAAACTTGTGTTGTGAGGATTTGGTATACAAATTATTTAATCACCCAGGTAATAAGTACAGTATTCCATAGGTGGATTTTGATCTTCACCCTCCTCCCACCCTCCACCCTCAAGTAGGCCCTGGTGTCTGTTGTTCCCTTATTCATGTCCATATGTACTCAATGTTTAGCTCTCCATTAGAAGCGAGACTATGTGACATTTGGCTTTCTGTTACTGTGTTAGTTCACTTAAAATAATGGCCTCCAATTCCATCCATGTTGCTGCAAAAGGCATGACCTTGTTCCTTTTTATGGCTGCATGGTGTATATGTACCACATTTTCTTTATCCAGTCTACCATTAGTGGGCATTTACATTGATTCCATGTCTTTGCTATTGTGAATATTGCTGCAATGAACATACATGGACATGTCTGCAGTCAATTTCTAATTCATCTCTAAATCTTCTGTATCACTTTCAACTACTTTGAACACATAGAACTTAGTGGCATCTAATATTTACAGAAAGATGATCTTGAAGAATAAAATAAACATCTAAAGTGGGTTGATACCATTTGAGCAGGAAGAGTAAGGGTGGGTTTATCAGTTGGAGAGCGTTGGGGACAACTGAGGAATAATGGAGTAATTAATTGTACATGATCCCAGGCCCTTTGCACTCACTAGATACTGGCTTCCTCCTGCATTCTTAGTCACAGCCAGATTCAGCTTTAATTCATCTCCACTGAGCATCTAAAGTGAACCAGGAATTATGTAGGTATTCTTGTGTGGCATAGTATACCTAATATCACAAAACAACCCCTTACGTCCAAACAATCCCTCATTACTGGGGTGGGAAATGTGGCTCAAAGATATTAAATAAGTTGCCTAGGTTCCACAGCCTAGTTATGTTAGACCCAGGATCCCGTGTCAGGTCTTCTGCCTCTGACTAGGGTTGCATTATTCTTAAGCATCAGAAATAGATCTCAGAACATGAATAATAAATGAGAAAGACCCACTAGTTAAAATGACTGTAATTTTTTAATCCATTTGGATGATCAGAACAAAGGCTATAAAAACACCCTTTGAAAGATCAGGCCAGTCAGAGTCACCTCCCCTTTGCAAGGAGGAAGTCACATAGGTCTAGCTCATCCTCTTAGGAGCAGAGCCCCTGTGAGTTTAGTTCCTAACCAGCTCATCCCAGCCTGGCCTCTCTCTACTGCCTCAATGCAAATGACTACCTGAACCCGGGGTAACCTTATAGATTTTTTAATTCGGTAGTTATTATTTAAAGTCACTGAACAACTTATTTAGCAGATAAGATAAAGTTCACAGGATAAAATGTGTAGGCATGCAAATGTGAAGCATTTCCATGTGGCACACCGAAGTCTGGCACTGTGTGTTTTAAAAGCCTTCAGAGTGCTGTGCATGTCCTCGTACTTTTCTATATTCCAGTGTAGGATTGTGGAGATCTAATTTCCCTCAATTAAGTTCTCATTGCTGATGAAGGCTGAATAGAATGTGAAATAGTTTGAAGTGAGGAGTGTGTCCTTCAACGTGGATCGATGGGCAAGAACAGTGTGACCAAAGCAGCCATGGGGCAATGCTCTATATCCTCCCTGAAGAAGATGGATGCTTTGGGAGTTGAAGAAGATGATCAATAGCATTCTGACTGACATTGATACAAGAAAAGGTCACTCAAGAGTCCAAGCCATAGGGTGTTACCCAGCCCCCGAGGGTGTCGTTCACATTGTATCCCCTGTAAATAGCACCTCCTGGACTTGGTAGACATGGTGGCCCTATGGACTCCTTGTCTTCTCTATTCTCTAGTACTATTATCCTTCATTTACGACCAAGACAGCAGAGCAGACAGAAGGAAGAGAAACCACCATATGTTGCCTTGGCCCCAGTTCATGACAACATCCCCATAGTCAATAGCCTTTGAGTGCCCCCAGGAAGGAGGATGTGGGAGTGAGGAATACCATGTGCCTGTTCTGTATCAATGTCTGCATTTTATTGATCCGTTCACAATGCCTCCCAAGAGGGGTGGATCATTACGCTCTGTCTTTACAGTCAGTGCCTCCCCTGTATGAAAGCCACAGCAGAACAATCCCTCTTTACCATTCTCAACTTTGCATTTGTCAATAAGTGCTGAAGACATAAAAAGGGAAGACGGGCTTTGCTCCTGAATGAGAGTTATTTGACTTTCAATATACAGACTGTGGCAAATACCTTTAGATGCTGTGTCCCGTGGAGCCTTTTAAGAGGTAGGTTTTGTTTGCAGAGGGCTCTTTCCTCCTTAAACCAGACCCAGAGAGCCATCCTCTCTTAATTTGACCTTGTGGATGCATCGTGGCATGGGTATGCCGAACCATGCCCTGGTCCTTTGGTGGAAATGATGGGCTCACAGTATTTTTTTCCAGGCTGCATCAGCCATGCCATAGTGAGCAAACATCAAGTTAAACAGAGCTTGTCTTTCTCTTGTGTGTGGGCTGCTGCCCCTTCCCTCTCTGCACAGCCCCAGACCAGCAACATTTTAAGGCAGAGTTTTAAAGTAAGCATGAAATTGCCACATTTAGCTGTTATGCTTTTTGCAAGCTTTAGGGCACAAATAGAAAATGTAAATACATCCCAAATAGTACTTGATATCAAGAATAGGCATCTTTAAGGTACTATGCAATGGAAGATTGAGGATGGGGCAGGACCACAAACATAAAAATTAACGTATCCAACTCATGGCTCCTCCCAACTCAGTATTAAAAGAAGCAATGGGGAATAAGAACGCATTCTCTCTTGGCAATCTTCAGAGTAGTAAAAAGCACTTTATATTTACACATAATGAGCTACTTTTGTGCTTTACAGACCATCTTGTGCATGGTTTGTACCTCATATTAAATTTGATGATGGATATGAAAGTATTTTATAAACAGAAAACTGTTATGCAGATTTTAGCTATTATGAAAATAATGATGAGTAAATAACTTCAGTTAGTGAGGCTGTCATTGGACCAATGTGGAAGCCTCTCTCTCTCCTGTTTCCTCAGTCTTACCCTTGGATGCAGAAGAAAGAAAAACACACAAGAAAGGAATTTTAGGAGATGGAAACTTTTTAAGTTACTGACATTTACTAATAGTCACAGAACTGCAAATTAAACAGTAAAATTCCATTTCAAGTTATAAGAGATTGGCAAATAAATAAAAAAGATTGAAAACAATCAATTTTGACAACACTATAGTGAAATAGGCAGTGTGAAGTGTTAAAATGTTAAAGATCCTAATTATTTGATATAACAATTCCACTTTTGTGAATTATCCTACCAAAAATGAAAACACAAGTCATTACATCCCATTGTATCCATGTATGTATAGATAGGTAACTAGATAAATAGATATAAGTAGATATCTATTGTTGTTCAATATGGGATTGTTTGTTCTGCAGAAAACTGAAAATAAACATCCAAACAATAATTCATAAGTCAATAGTTTTTTTTGTTTCGTTTTTTGAGGTAGAGTCTTGCTCCATCTCCCAGGTTGGTGTGCAGTGGTGATATCTCGGCTCACTGCAACCTCCACCTCGCAGGTTCAGGAGATGTGACTTCAGCCTCCCAAGTAGCTGTGAACACAGGCATGCACCACCACAGCTGGCTACTTTTTTGTTGTTGTTTTTGTATTTTTACTAGAGATGGAGTTTTGCCATATTGGCCAGGCTGGTCTTGAACTCCTGACTTCAAGTGATTCACCCACTTTGGCCTCCCAAAGTACTGGGATTAAAGGCATGAGCCACTGTGCCCAATAGTCATTCTTGAACAACAAAATTTTAATGCCTTTGCACTAATGCTCTGTCCTCAAGATATACTATAGTTTACTGAGCCTTACACGTATTTGTCACTGTTTAAGCTGATTCTAATGTTTTGCCATTATAAAAAACAAAACAAAACAAAACAAAACAAAAAACCATAGGCAGCGTTGTATACAAATCTCATTCTACAACTCTGATTATTCCTGTAATGTTTATTCCCAGAAAGAGAAATGAATAGTACTTCGAATTGTGATGGCAGCTGACTGATCATAGGACAGAGAACAGGGTGGCTGGGAGCAGGGCTTGGCAGTGTGCACTGGAGGGCAAGGGTGGGGAGAAAACGTTCTCTGAAGAGGGGGTACTTGACCAGGAGACCTACATGATGGGAAGGAACCAGGCATGCATCAGGCTGAGCTATCAGCCTCTTCGGCAAAAGGCATAGCATGTGCAAAGGCCCTGGCTCAGGAAAGCTCCAAAGTTTTAAAAAGTCTAGAAAACTCTCAGGAGGTCTTTAAGTAAGATAAATAGAGTGGCGCGATGTATGACTAGGAACTGCTTACACTGGGTGCAGATGAGATGGAAGAGGATGAGGAGAGATGGGAGTGTGGTTATGTTAACTCATGCAGGAGACAGTGATGTGGGCCTCATCCTGGGGAGGGGGACAGTGTAGATGGAGAGAAGTGGACAGATGGAAGAAAAGAAGAACTCAGGAAAAATACAAGGATTTCCCTGCAAGAGAAGATGGCAGCTTCTTACTATGGTACAATGAAATGGGCAGAAAAAAAATGTTAAGAGAAAGACTGCATTGAGTAGGGGGAGAAGTATATGTTCCATTTTGGCCACGTCCTATCAGAATCCTAGTAGTGGTGCCAAGTAGGCAGTTGAGCACCCTAGCCTGGAGTTCAGGGAAGCCCTCAGTGCTGGAGGTGTGGTAGGGAGTTAGCAAATGGAAGGTACTTAAGTCCCAGTCCCACATCATAGGACTGGACGTGCTGAAAACAATGAGAAAGAGAAGACACAGGAGAGAGGAAGCTGAAGGACTGAGTCCTGGGGTTCGTAGAGGAGAAATTGTAGCTAGTGGAAAAGTTACTTATAATGACTAGTGAGACAGAATAAAAATTAGGAAAATGAGAGGAGGACATTTCAAATGATGCTCTGAAGTAAAGACAAAAAAACTGAATTGGGCTTTGTGTGTGTGTGTGTGTGTGTGTGTGTGTGTGTGTGTGTGTGTGTGTGTGACGGAATCCCGCTCTGTCACCCAGGCTGGAGTGCAGTGACAAGATCTCGGCTCACTGCAGCCTCCGCCTCCGGGGTTCAAGCAATTCTCCTGCTTCAGCCTCCTGAGTAGCTGGGACTGCAGGTGCGTGCTGCCACGCCCGGATAATTTTTGTATTTTTAGTAGAGATGGGGTTTCACCATGTTGGCCAGGATGGTCTTGATCTCTTAACTTTGTGATCCATCCACCTCAAGACCCAAACTGCTGGGATTACAGGCATGAGCCACCGCACCTGGCCAGAAGCCACTTCTACGAGACAATGAAGACAGAGTTCATTCTCTTTTGTGGGCGGAAGGTGAAGGGAGGAAAAGAGCAGAGACAGTGAGTGCAGAGCTTTCTGTAGACCACTGGGGCTCTAAAGTGTGCGGAGAAATGAAAAGCTCTCCAGAGGGGTACTAGACGAAAGGAGGCTTAGGTTTTACTTTTTTCTTTACAGTACATATTATAACAGGTTTGCATGCTCAGGGATGAGATCCAGCAATGAAGGAAAAATTGGTGACAGAGGAAAGAATGTGAATGAAAAAGTGAAGTCTCTGAGAAGGCAAGAGATGATAGAATCCAAAGCACAAGTGGTTGGTTTTTCAGTCTTCCAGTAAAAAGTAGGGTGGAAAACAGGAGGGAACAAGATGTAGATAGAATCATAGATGAGATAGGAAATATGAGGCAAGGTCAGCTAATGAGAGTGAAAGGACAGAAGGAAGGTTGAGGAGAAAGGAAATGATACAAAAACATAATCTTCCATAGAGGATACCTGAGCTTACCAGGGAACTTGCCAGTAAGATTCCCAGAAAGCTTTGATGTCCATTTGAGGAGACGCATTTGAAGTAAACTCTCTCAGTTCAGCTATGCCATTTTCCCTGGCAACTTTCTACTTTGAATGCAGATGATAATTAGGTTGACACAAAGTTGCAGTTTTGCAAGATAAGCAAAGCAGGGGATGTTTGCACTGCCATGATTATAATGGCCTATTTTTGAAGAGAGAGAGAGAGAGAGAGAAGGAAGGAAGGAAGGAAGGAAGGAAGGAAGGAAGGAAGGAAGGAAATAAAGAAAGATGAGAGTTCAGAAGAGGGGCTGAAGGACAGAGAAAAAATATTTCTCCATATGATCAAGAATGATAGTGGCTGGGGTAGCAGAGGAAGTGTGCTGAAAAGCAGAGGTGTGGTAAGGTTAAGATTTCAGATGGAGTGAGAGTCCAGGATGTGAACTTGCAACGTGTGTTCAAAGTAGAGCAAAAGTAAAATTCACCCGCAGTCAGGAGATCAAAAAAACAAGTGGCCATGTGTTGGATGAGTCATCCATGAGGATGGGGAGCTCACCAAAAATGGTAACAGAATCACATACAGAAAGTAAAACTATGAACAAGGAGCTTTAGTCTGCAGGGAATGGGTGCCTAGGATATAGGAATGACAGTGGATGTACTGCAGAATGACATTTCTTCTAAACCAGGGGTGTCCAATCTTTTGGCTTCCTTGGGCCACATTGGAAGGAAAAATACTGTCTTGGCCCCCAATAAAATATGTTAACACTAACGATAGCTAGTGTTAAAAACAAAACAAAACAAAAAAACATTTTGTTGTTGTTGTTGTTGTTGTTTCTTGAGATGAAGTCTCACTCTTGTTGCCCAGGCTGGAGTGCAATGGTGCGATCTTGGCTTACTGCAACCTCCGTCTCAGGGTTCAAGCATTTCTCCTGCCTCAGCCTCCTGAGTAGCTGGGGTCACAGGCACCTGCCACCACGCCTGGCTGGGTTTTTTTTGTATTTTTAGTAGACATGGGGTTTCACCATGTTGGCCAGGCTGATCTCCAACTCCTGACCTCAGGTGATCTGCCTGTCTTGGCCTCCCAAAGTGCTGGGATTACAGGTGTGAACCACCATGCCTGGTCAAGTCTCTTATGTTTTAAGAAAATTTACCAATTTGTGTTGGGCCACATTCAAAGCCATCCTGCGCTACATGACTTTGAGCCACGGGTTGGACAAGCTTGTTCTAAAGGCTGTAGTATTTAGCCGAGAAGAAGAGGAAATGCTGCAGAATGGGCACTGAAAACACTCCATCTCCAGATCCTGAAAAATGAGACTGTAAGAGAAAATAGCCTCCACTGAAGCCTCAGGGAATAGCCTAGCAGAATTTTCCACGTCCCAGGGAATGCTCTACAAAGTGTTGAACATGTAAAGGAGTTCTGGCTGAAATCAAGAAGACAAGATTAGTAAAATTAGCAAAGGTTGAAGGAAAGAATAAGAGTGATAGACTAGGTCCTTGTAGGGTACACACAAAACAGACTGCAGATGATGAGAATTCAGGGTGCAATAGTAGCCAGGGAAGCCTGGATTTCTGCCACATCTGCAGCAATTACAGATGTGAATGTTCTGCCATAAATTCAAGCATAGTGGTTCTGTGTTCCTACCTTGATGCCACTTTAGGAGGACTCCTCACTCCTCCAGGGCTGTTGAAATGATATATTGACATGATCTTCATTTCTGTCGATACCGATTGTCTCAACCCCATTTGTTTGGGAAAAAAATTACTAATTTGTGATGACACTTTAAACATTTGCTGAAATATATCTGCATTGGAGGGTCTATCTCAAGGTGCTCTATTCTTTTTCATTGATCTCTTCCACTAATGCTCATATCAATGTGCCTTTCTAAATTATGTCCAGTTTTCTTTTAACAAAATTACTATTTACTAGGGCAAGTCTTCCTTACTTAGTCTTTGTTCAGGGGTTGGGTTATTCCAACTCTCCATTCAGCCACTGAACTTTCTAATAACAAAAAAAAAAAGTGCCAAAACAATGCCACTAGGATTTCAATGACTTTGTTAAAGCCATAAAAAACATCAGCATGGAACTGCAGTAGCCATATTCTCTTCTGAAAATACCTCCTAATTAACATAGGATTTCATGTGCCTCTCAATTAATTCTCTCCTCTGAATTAGCTGTTTCCCTTATACTTCTAAATGTTTATTGCTTATACAGTATATAGGAAACATATAAGAGTTTCATATTTATTTCTGTCCTATTCTGTCACCTTAACAAAATATCTTAATAATGTTATTTTTTTTCTAAATACTATTCAGAGTTATTTTATCTTTTGATTGTTTAATTTTTATCACATTCTCCATAATAACAAGGACATCATCAAAATTCATGTCTTGTTTCTGAATCTTATGTGAATACAGGAAATGTATTGTTAAGTATATGTATATTAGTCACTCAAGATGTATAGTCCCAGTTTTATAAAATAATTACATGTAAGATTGTATTTATTCCTTTTGCATTCCTGGAATAAGCTCTCTGTTGTATTATTTTAAATATTGATTCAATTTATTTGTATTCTAGACTTTTAAAATCTGTAAGTATTCATTTATGCTTTTAAAAATGGTATTAGTGCACTCAGAATATTTTTTCTTTTTTTTTTCTTTTTTTTTTTGAGACGGAGTCTCGCTCTGTCGCCCAGGCTGGAGTGCAGTGGCCAGATCTCAGCTCACTGCAAGCTCCGCCTCCCGGGTTCCCGCCATTCTCCTGCCTCAGCCTCCCGAGTAGCTGGGACCACAGGCGCCGCCACCACGCCCGGCTAGTTTTTTGTATTTTTTAGTAGAGACGGGGTTTCACCGTGTTAGCCAGGATGGTCTCCATCTCCTGACCTCGTGATCCACCCGTCTCGGCCTCCCAAAGTGCTGGGATTACAGGCTTGAGCCACCGCGCCCGGCCAGAATATTTTTTCATCTGGAATTAATATCAGTATTTTATATTTTCCAAAAAAGAAAATCATTTATTTTATTGAGTGCTTCAACATTCTGGCATAGATTTAGAGGTCTTATAATTTCTATCTCCTTTATATTTGTTGTTTTATCATTTCTAACTTCTAATTTTATTTGAGCTAGCCATCTTATTATCTTAAGGAGAATTCCAGACATAGGTCTTGAAATTGTTCTCCTTATAAAACTAGTGTCTTAGATTTACCTCTCCATTTACTTGTCAATTCTATTCCTTAACAATATTGCTTCTTTATATTTACAGAGTTTTTTTCTAATTTCTTGAGTATAATGATTAACTCATTTCATTTTATTTTTGTTTAATAATGCTATGAATTTGCTTTTTACTACTGTTTTGGAAGCATCCAATGTCTTTATGGGTTGTATTCCATTTTCTCTTTTTAAAATAATTGTATTCATAATTTCTTTCTAGACCTGCTAGATATTTGCAATAGTATATTTAAATTGCTGAATAGGTTGATTTAAGTTTGGTTAGCACATGTCAAATTTTGGAATTTTGGGGAGGTCTTTTACATGGCTTAGAATATCAATTTTCTGATTTTTTTCTTTTAATTTCTCAATAGATACCTACAAAAGGAATTATTTTTTTATTAGCAGAGTAAAACATGTGTGCTTTAGTAACTTTTCATTGTTATGCCTGATGGTAACATAAGCCTAGCAGAGCTAAATGATTAGCAACTAAGACAACCGACAACCGAAGTACTTTAGATGGGCATTTCCTTTATACATACCTAAATGACTTTTTTTCTCCTTCTCAAATTGCACTTCTTTTTAGATTCAGATAAAACACTGGAAATTTTTAATTAATGGAATATTTGATTTATTGCTTTAACAAATAGCTCTATTTTGTGGGAAGCCATATTCATAGATGGAAATCACACAATCTCTGGATCCCACGTAGTTCATCTAACAGACTTGAACCACCCTTGTTAGCACCACTCCCACCTAGCGGCCCTTTTCAGAATTACGTGGAGAGCGTCTCAGCATGAAAGTCATCATCTTCAAAAGTAACCTGTTCACACAAGGAAAGAATCACAATAACACATTAGGAAAGTATTTATTAGACTGAAGCAAGCACCTTCTAACATTTAAATTCCAAACACAGTTTGTTTGGATTTTTTTTTCTTTGTAGGGTTGAGGGAGGTAAAATTATCTATTTGAAACTACATGTAGCATGTATTCTACATAGACAATAAAATATCCAAGAGTAACTCAAATATTTTGTTAGAAATATTTAGAAATAACCTTTTTGGAATTTATTATTATTTTTCATCTAAATTTAGAAAACTTCTCCATTCTGTTTCTCCTGATTACCAGGTTATGTTCAATAACACGACGCAGTCATTGATGCATGTGACAGCTGAAGGGGCTCAATGATGTGAAACTCGTGTGAGAAATCATGATGGGAGATGCAGGTTTCATAACCCTGCACTGTCTGCTAAAGCACAATAATCAAGCCACTTTATGAGACTGGTGATTATACTATAGTGACATCAACCTGAGGACGATTTAAAGGAATATTCAATTTTCAAAAAATATTCTGGAATACAACTGAAGAGACAAGCCAATAGAAGAAGTAATTTAAGTATTTGTTCCTAGTTAATTTGTGTAATCAGCTTGACAACTTGCAAAGTCAGTTTAATTCTTTACCCAGCCCCGTAAGATCTGTCTACCAATAACAGCAAACTTTTTAACTAAAACCATTTTTCCTTGTACTATAAAGCTTATAAGAATAAAATCATCAAATATTTTCATACTTTAAATTCTACAGATTCCCAAATAACCAGGTTTGTATTCCTACAACGTTAGAAAATATTCCGTCAAAATAACACTTTAGATATTTGCCAAAAAAGCATATTCTCAGCTGACCTATAGCTTGCCTTCTGTCCTTCAAGGAAGGGTAGTAACCTATCTTAATTGTTCCATAAATACCTAAATAAGGGCAAGAATTTAAAGTACTACTCATGGCAAAGTTATGGTCCTAAAATTAAAAGGCTGAAACTCAAATAATTTTAAAAATTGGTTTGCATGTTATGCACGAATGGGTAGTGAGACTTTCATTTGCCTTTTGATTATTTCAGGTGTGCTTTGTATCGGGGAAATGTAATCTGGAGCTAAGCAAAGCAAAATGATGACACATACCAGAGGGATCCGTTTTAAATGAGAAGCAACAGAAATAAGGGGGCAAAGTCCTGAGACAGGGTCATCAGAAAGATGAAGAGACAAAATCCATCCCATTGAAGAGGTTGCCCTCACTCTCACTCAGCCACCCCATTCCACCCAGTTCTAAGACATTCTCAGAACCACCCAGATCCCAGTTATGACTAATTGTTCCAAATAAAGATACTCACTCAGCCATGTAACTATAGAGAATGGCAGTCATCATTTTAACTGTCTTCACGAAAACATTTAATAGCATAAAGCAATGATAAAGAATTTTAATGAATGCAGATATATGCACACATACCCAAATTTATAAAGCATTAAGTAGAACTACAAAGTTGCTGCTGGCATTTTTAGCTCATGGCATTTTTCCTTAGAAATCTGGGAAGTTCATTGCCAGGCCCATAGGCTCTGCAATCCGAGGAGAGGCTGAATTTTCTTGCACATGGAGGCATCTTGAAATCTTTGCAGAGATTTTTGACAGGTTCTCTGATCTGCAGGCTGCAGAGCCACCTTTTCGGGGCCACGTGCACACAGTGGGAAACACATTGCATGCCGAACTGTAGATGCAGTAAGGGCTCCTGAAGAATCACACACAACTTCCTGGCATCCCGTGGCTGTTGCAATGGGCAGACAGGAAAGGAACCTCCTCTAGACCTGAGCCAGACCCAGGAGGCTGCCCACAGCTGACCCTGCCTTCCCCCAAACTCCTAATGAGAAATTGCTCTAAAGTCCTCTACTTTAATATTATTATTATTACGTTAACTCTCTAATATCTCCAACTTACCACATTTCAAGCATATGAACATTGAAAACAAAACAACATATGGAGAGAAGATTTTTGTGGAATTGTCAACTGGTCTCCAGGAGCACACAGCAACCATTTCTTAAGCAGCCTTAACCCTGGTATTTCTCAGTACAAGTGGGGAAGACTTTCAAATAATTTAGTACTGTCATTAGGTAATATATTTGGGGAGTAGGATGATAAATCAGGTATAATATTGCTTTAAAATATTAAAGGTTCAAGAAAAAAAAAGACATTAAAGACAGATGTCAGTCAGGGAGCACTCTCAGGGAAGAAAGGGAGGAGGCAGGCTGTCCCTCTGCCCTCACTGCTTCCCTAAACACAGTGCTGTCCTGAAGAGCCCCCACAGTGTCCTCCTTCGGCCCCCTATTCTGCTGCATCCTTCCCCCTCCTCCCATGACTGAAAACAAATTGTTTTGGGCTATAATACTCCGGGCTGTGCCTTGACCTGCACGGTACAGTGACACTGTGCGGCTTGAATTTTTACATACAGCTGCATAAAGCAATTTTCATGTAAATTTCTAGGTAAATCAGCCTGCAGTTGGTCTATGACAGGGACACATACACAAAAACCATTAAGTTCGACAGAAGATTAGAAGTTGCCCTTGTTCCTTCCTATGCCTTTCTCTGTGCCTTCGACGATGTGTCTGAAATGGGAAACTGAGAATGCCTAAGCACCCCAGAGAAGCAGGACTCTCATCTTGGGACTGTACCTCCCCAAGGCTGGGATGTGCTAAGATCAGAAAGGGCTTCTCCGGGAAAGAGAGAAAACTTGGTATGAAAATCAACCCTCAAAAGAGCAGGGGGAGCTGGATAATTCTCTCTCCCTGCCAGGGAAAGACTGGGCCACCTTCCATTACCTGACTTCTTCTCGATGAGGCGATGGACACAAAAAAGCAGCCAGCCTGGGCCCCCAGTGGCCCCACCACTCCTATGGATGCGGACAGGCCAGCTCAATTAGCTCACAGCAGGTGGAGAAGTTTCCAGGGTCAGAAGAGCAAATCAATCCTTCAGAGGCACCTTTCCCTGGGAGCTGGGAGCCACCATCCCTCCCTACCCAGCCAGCAACAGGAGTTAGGCGGGCGACCCAGCCATCTGGCAGCAGCCTATCTGGGTCCTCCATCTAAATGCGTTCCTGCCCAAAGGAGGCTCATTTCTTGAACATGTTCTTTTAAGGCAACAGCATACACAGAGCACAAAGTGAAAGATGTAACCAAAACCTGGCCCAGGATGTTTGTTTATGCAATCCTTAAATAATTCATCTTTATCCCTATTGAGCCCATCACAGCATGTCAAAAATAAATGTGTCGCCTTGGCCTATTGTTTGCAGCTCAGGATTGTCAAGCGAGCAGAAAATATTACAGAGACGGAGGGAGATACACGCAGGAGTGTGACCTTTAACTGCACTACCTATAACCAATCTCATCAAATTAAAGCACTGTATATTTTCCTTAATAACCTCTGATTAGGCTGGGGCTATGAGTGGACACGAACACCCGCCATTGCTATGCAGCGGGATGTCTGCTTAGCACCAGCAAAGCGTTTGGGAATAAGTGAGCAAAATGCTTTAATTTGATAGGGTTAGAATCCTGCAGGCTCTGGGGTGAAAGGTCCCCAACAGCTCCGCTCACACTGAATATGCAGAAATAAAAAAGTAAATTGCTTACATCTGCTGCAGGCGGCAGAGAAAATGATCTGATTGGATGGTCCGAGGGCTCTCCATCTCTTTTGGGTTAGAGAGAGGGTTTCAGAGCATCAAAAGCTTGTAATTGGAGTAATTCTGAATTAATGGACACACACACACACACACACAACATTTTGAGGCAGCTGTTTGCAGAAGCCTGCCTGTTTAGGAATGCTTACAGATTGCAAAGAAGCAACTTCAAAAATAATCTTTTCTTCTCTCCAAATGAATCCTAACTATGGGTTTGAATTTGACAACAGGTAACAAGCACAACATTCTTATCTGTCTCATCCTCCTGCCACAAAGCCTGGGAGCTATCAGACCTACGTATCTGCTTGCCCACCATGTATATCTTCCTGAAATACATGTGCACTCCAGCTCTCCTTCACGCATAAGAAGATAATTCAGAAAGGGCTTCACCGGGATTCCTAGAAGTTGACAGAGAAAGCTCGGGTTTTGCCTTGTTGTGTGATGTGGGATTTAATCTGCGTATTTGATCAATAAGAATCAAAGGCAGGACTCAAGGTCTTTTGGGCACGAGCTGGTTCAGTTTCATGCAGGATGTCAGGAGGAGGCCTGCCGTGTCAACCCGGTGCGTTCACAGGACAGTATGAGGGAACCTACCTCGCAGATGACATTAGGCCTGGCTCAATCTGCTATTCTGTCTGGTGTATGATGGCAACAATGAGGCTGAGGTTGCATTTTAACTGTTTACATTTTATTTTATTTTATTATTTTATTTTATTAAGCTTACACCAGCTTGCAGATCTAAATGAGATCACCTAGTCCCATTGTCAGCAGGCTCCTGTCACGTACTGAAAGCAACTGTGGCCTCCTGTGGTTGAGAGTAAGCCCCCAAGGAGGGAGATTTACTGAAACTGAACTGGACGAGAGAATGCATTCTGTGAGGCAAACTTTCAAGAGCTATTTCTCAGCCAGGCATTGATCTAGGAAGGCAAGCATGGCCAGACAAGCCGCGGAGGCTGAGATGGAGGTTCCCGAATACTCTCGGATGCATCAGCCTTATAGGGACATCTCCAAGCTCCTCTGACACTTCAGTTGTAAATGGGGCTGGTATCTAAAATCAATTTTTTTCCATAATTCTCATTACTGTCCAAGACTCTTTGAAATTATCTGAATAGCCTATTGTGTTCCTGCAAGAATCAGGTTGATAAGTTTTACAATGCCATAAACAAGCTAAAAAAAAATTCTAGGTATCAAGTCTCATACACACACACACACACACACACACCCTTCTCTCCCTATATATAATTTTTTAAACATGGAGAAAGTAATAGATTGGATACAAAACTGCACAAACGGTCTGTGTTCATCCCTCTCCAGCAAACTCTGTGATACGCGGAAACAATGAATCTTTTTTAATTTCTCGATTTTGATAGGATTGCCCAGGATTGGCCACAGAGATGCCCTGACCTGGTTTCCCTTAGTAAGTTCACTATGTGCAAAGTCCTTTCCTCTGTAAGGCACTGCCTCTACCAAATGGCTCAGCTCCGGTCTCTATCATTCTGAAATCTTCTTTGTCTGCCTGGGCGCTGCCACAGTCTATTGGAAGGTATTTGTCAACAATTATATGTCTATTAAAGAGTAGTCAATCAGTGTGGGCCCAAACAGCCAGGCCTCTAGGGTCTAGCTATTGATAGGAAACTGTCAATATCCCATCCACTCCATTTCTCAGCAAACACAGTCACCTACCCGAAATCATTGTGGGAGAAACAGGGAAGGCCTGCTTTCATTCCTGGGTCTCTGACTTCTTCACTTTCTGATCTAATGCTCAGTTTGAATAAATAGAAGCCTTTAGACTTCTGCTGAATAAAATATGTATATTAAAATGCTACATAAACTGAGTGGGGGGTAGATATTTAATACAATTAAGAATATTATGTGAAGACTGTGCATGTAGGTGGCTGCAATTATTCCTGAAAATTGTCAAACCGGAAGAAAATTAATAAAGGATACTTTAAATTAGCTTGACTGTAATTAATATCTATAAATACCTTCCATTCCACAAACACAAAGTTGAGAGTTATTCACCCAATTTAAGACAAAAGTTGTGATAGTATCCAATATAGCTTCATGTATGTTCAATTTACAAACCTTACTGCAGATTTTATAATTATTATTATAAAGGACTTGTCTTTTCTCGAAAGAACAAAGACTGGGAGTTCCATGTGAATGCTTAAAACTAAAGCCCCCCAAGCAAAACCCACAATGTAGTGGCCGGGGAGGGGAGAAGAAAAGAAAGAAAGAAAGGAAGAAAGAGAGAAAAGAAACCCGAAGTAAGGCTATATCCTTTGAACTAGCAACTCCCCTGCATCACAGAGTACACGAGTTGTCCTACAACAAAAGACGGCATCAAACCCTCTCCACAAAGGCCTGAGACTCCCAACAATATTTAAAGCAGATGTAGTATTTAGCGTCTCTGCACTATATAAGACGCCCTTTTAAGATCTGTTACAGCCAGGGTTTGTAAAATTTATGAAAACAAACATTTTCTCCTTTCCTTCGAATGTTTCCCTGGGATTTTCAGACTTTCAATGAGAGGGAGATATAAACACCAAGCTGGCTGTCCCAGAGTTCAGGTAGCACACAATTAAATTCGGAATTAATGCAGGAATAGATGTGCCCCTCAGATTGAGCTCTTTTTATTGTACTCTTTCCATTTTCACTAAAACGAAATAATTCAGATCGAGAGAAAGAGCATGGAAAGGTCAAAATGAAGCCCAAATGTCCAGTAGAAGTTTTATAAGTTGGCATAAAAATGTAAAATAAAAATTAAAAGTACTGAAATAAACTGAGATGCGTCAGGTTTCATGTAGAGTTTTGCCCATTTTATTTCTGCTCTTCAGAATGAAAACAAAGTAGATTCAAGGTGCATGTTAATCAAATAACCTATATCGTGTCTGAAGAGTGTCCCCAATCCCCCAAGTACTCGGAAATCCTTTTTGCATTTTATGACCACAACTTAATGGCATTTAATGCATATTTAGTTTTGCAGGTACTGTTGATGTTCAGATCCACTTATAGATACTCAAATCTAATCTACCATGTAGATGTAATGTAGACCTGTGGTTCATTTTAGATGCTCGGAGCAGGGAAATTATAGATGGACTTCACAAAATGTTCCAAGAGCATAAATAGTGAAATGGACTGGGTCAGGAACCCAAGTCACAAAGGGTCTCTGAGTAGTTACTTCCACAGCAGACGGCCATCGTTGCAAGGGGCAGCTGATCTCCTTTTTTGAAAGCTCCATTATGTGTATTTACAAAATAAACAATGCATGAGAGTTCATGATTGTCATCATTAATAATATGCATTATAGCAAACCGTTAAATAAATATACATGCCATATATGTCTGCCAGACCCATCACTCCTTTTCTCCTACATCAGATGCAAGGCATTGTCTTTGTTGAATTGAAAAAAAAAAATCACTCTTCATGAAACAGCAGCAACAACAAAATAGAATCATTATTTAAAATAACTCACCAATGTTCAAATGCTCAGATTTTAAATCAGATAAGTCAGCAAGTTCAGAGTTAGGGTGAGAACTTGCTCTCATTAGTCTCACGTTTGCAAGACACAACCACAAGCCAGGAATGTAAAATGTTCTCAATGCTTCAATAATTAACTATCTTTCAAAGGAAAAGACAAATAAATAACATGATGTTTTATGAGTTCAAGTTGAACAACTTGTGTACTGTGAAATGCTTCTATCATGATACTCTCCAAAAAATTGTTTTGTGAGCATAATATTTGCTTATTGACAAATTCTGTCACATCAAGATATGTTTAAAAAAACACGTGACTTACATTTGAGTTTCAACTTGATAATCTAGAAACCAGTATACAGCTGTTCAGATATCTTAGCAAGTTTCTTATTTAAAGCAAGTCTCTAAAAGTTTTACATTACATGTTCATAAAAGAAGTACATACTATTCCAGCCTCTCATTAAATAATATTCAATTTTTAAAAAAGAAAGCAAGAAAAAGTATTACCTTAAAGCAGTACTCTGATAAAAATTTATGTATTAAAGAACGAATGCTTGCATGAAAGAGCTTAAATTTTACTTTGTTACATTTTTAACCCATGCAGAAACACTGAAGTAAGAAAAACATGTACAATATATTTTTATACATTGTTTCTACACATATAGGAAGATTAATATATGTGTCTGTGTGTGCCTGTGGACTATGTGTGTATACATATGTGTATAAAATAGAAAAAGAACAATAGCATTATTTGCTAAAATAAAAAAGAACATTTAGTCCTATCTGAATTTTTCCTTTAAACGGTGATATAAAGGTTTTGTAGGGAAAATGCACAGATGACCATTAATTATGATTATTTTACTAGCCAAAGAAGAAATTCTTTGATAGTTCTAGATACAAGCACGTTACTTTCTTTTTACATAGAGCTTTTTGTTATGGGAGTAACAAGAAAACTTTTCAGACATTCATTTCATAATTCTTGGCCAAATTTCCATCAGCAGAAGAGCAAATTTGTTGATGACTAAGCAGAGTGAAATTCACAAAGCCCAGGGACCTGGCGAAGGTCACACGGCCTTTCTGTAATAGGGTGTTGATCTCCCAGCTTCCATTCACTCCACAGGGGAGTACAACTCTGTTCATGTTTCTCATCAATTGAAATAAAAAGGCGAGCGAGAAAGTGAGAGAAAGAGAGAGATAGAGAAAGAGGGAGAGAAAATGAATGGGAAAGAACGTGCTTGAATGGACTGTATGGTTTGCATGAGAATCATGTGCAGAAATTGATATTTTGCTTGTTTTTTTTTTTTTTTTTTTTTTTAGTCTCAGAGATAATCTTAGAAAATGTCTGCCTAAGATTCTATCAGGGATCTCCCAAAACTTGGAAATTAGCTTCTCGCAGTCCTGGAGAGTCCCAAAATGTTAGCAAATTAAAACAATTTGTCTCCCTGGAAGCCCGGGGTATATTCACTGCTTAGAATTGAAGAGGAATAAGGGACCCACATGTGCTTTTGTGACTAACTGCTCTCCACGAACAACTTTTTAGACACGCAGCCAACCTAAATACGCTGCTCAGAGTTAGATGGGAAAAAGGTGTTGCTATGCTAGATACTTAGAACCTAACAGACAAGAATATCATGTTACACTTTCTGAAAAACAAAAAATGTAGGGAAGGGGTGGCATCAGCATTACCTTCATCTTTCCAAATTAAACATCAACATGTTTTATTTTCCACATGTTTTGGACATACATCCACTTCTAAAGAATATTTATTAAGGCTTGTGTGTCTCAAAATACAGGCCCTTCTTCTATTGCAACACTCCCAAAAAAATTCAAAGGGAGAGAAAAATCTCATATAGATTAAAATCTCCCAAGCTGACCATTCCTGAACAAACTTTATTTTACAAAATATCAGGAAAAAAAATAATTAATTCAGTGCATTTATGAAGAATACACACTTTTATTTTAAAATTCATAATGTCTAAGTACAAAACGTGCTAGTATAAAGAAGAAAATAAGATTTTTTCAATACAATGCTTCATAGAAATATTTTCTATTCAATTCAGTCATGTATTTTAAAAATTTTACACAAAATTAGTATATTACATTTTGGAATTATTTAAAACAAACCAGACCTTTCATTTACACACACACACACACACACACACACACACACACACACACACACACTCTTCCTACCACAAATTTTTAGAGGCCAATAAAAAAACAGCATGATAGCATTCAGGCGACATAAAAGTATTTGCTACTCATTATTGTCTATTTAATTAGGAAGTATTATTTCCTGTTTTTCAAATCAGCAATTTCTCTCTGAACAATAGATTAGGACACACCTTCCAATAATAATTAGAAAAAAATCATCTACTTCCAGCATATTAAAGGGTGAAATTCCAGCTGCTACTGGTAAAATCTACGGTATCCTACCGCCATCTACTGACCATTGTTCAAATATTATGTTTTAAAGGTACAGGTTTAAATGTATAAAATTAAGGAATTTTAGAAAGGAAACACTTTGCAAGCTCTACTGGAACAACTCATTACTCCGGCAGTTGTTCCAAATGTTTGAAAATACTTCCCTAATCTGAACTGAACTCGATCTACCTGTAAATACCACCTCCTGGGCTTTGCTTTGCCCTCTGTTGGTACAAGGAGGATGCTAATTTTCTCCTAAACTCTTCAGAATTAAGAGGGCAATGCTCAAGCCCTTCCTATCTCTTCCCACCCACCCAACACACACACAGTCTCTCTCTCTCTCTCTCTCTCTCTGCTTCTGTTTTTTTTCTCTCTCTCTTATTCGCTCAGTCCTTTCTCCAAGCTAAGCAGCCTAACTTTCTTTATTAGCTCCACATCTGACATGGTTTGAAGTCCTGTCAAAAGCCAGATAGCTGTCCTCTGAACAAACTCTTTCACGTACTTTTCTCATTAAATGTTGCATCTGAAAGAAAACACTTCACAGAATAGATAGAGCACCTCCCTTACTTTGCATGCTCTACCTTTGTCAATGCAACCAAAGGTCACAGTCAATATTTTGGCAGCCATACACACCATGTAATAGCTTGCACTCAGGAAATCTCCTAGATCTTTCTATCTGTGCTACTGGCTGCTAAGCTATGCTCCCCTAATAGACATATGCAGTTGTATTTGAAACTAAGAAAATACCCATACATTCATTCAGTGTTCTAAGATATATTCTTACTGGTGATGGTCCATGGTTCCAGCCTGTCAATACATTTGTATCCTAATTCTGCTATCTTTTCCAATTTCATAGCAGTCTTGTATTTGTTATTGATCAATATTATTTGTTTACTTATTTATTTTTGAGACAGAGTCTTGCTCTGTTGCTCAGGCTGGAGTGCAGTGGCATGATCACAGCTCACCGAAGCCTTGACCTCTCAGGTCCAAGCGATCTTCCCACCTCAGCCTCCGAAGTGGCTGAGACCACAAGCATGCACCACCATGTTTCGCTAATTTTATTATTATTTATTTAACTTACCATCAGCTACTCCCCTCCACACCACTTTTCTGTGTTTCTCTGGACATCCTCCAGTATGATCAGTATGGGAAAAGTTTCAAGGACGTCATTCAAATGCTTTGTGCAGTGACTAGCACGTGACAAAACCTTGATGTGACAGCTCTTCTTATGATTATCGTCAATAAAAATAATTACTACCAATACATGATACAAATGAAATCTATGACATAAATAACCATGAAACAAATATCAGTTCTAATTAATACAATCACTCAATCAGTTGTCATTCGCTCATCTTCTGCCCTTTCTGCTCTTCACGCAAGCAAAGGAGATCCTCTCCTCCAGCAGGACCCTCAGTTCCCAGAGGATATCATCTTAGCAGGAGTCTCAGTGCTTTTGGACAATTAGGAATCTTCTTGCAAAATGCCCCTTCCCACTGCCCCATTCTTCCTTTTGAGGAGGAAGCCACATTCTGAATCAAAGAGAAGGTGGAAGCAGAAGAGAAGAGAAGAGAAAGAGCCTGCACCTTCCACCCCTGCTCTGCAGCAACTTGTGGAGCCACTGAGCTGAGCCAGGACCTCTGTCTGCTGCCGGCTCCGCCTCTTGCTGTTAAGGCATCAGCAGGTGACACCATGTCCCTGAGCCTGTCTCAGCGCATCCTGGGACTGGCACAGACTGACACAGCTCCAGTACACAGTCCGTTTCCTGTTCCTTGACACAACCCAGAATGAAGATGTTTAGGTCAGACTTATTTAGTTTTAATAAAACTCTGTATGTAGTGGGATCTAATACCTCATTTTTTAACTCCCGAAAATTGGACCAACACTGACAGCTTTTGCTTAATCCAGAACAGCTCATTGAGAAAGGGGTCAATATCTCTCCCACTAGGAAAAAAAGACAAATCGAACATTCACCAAAATTTCAAACTGTATATTTCTTTAAAATAAATTAGCTTTTAAATACTAAAAAAAAAAAAAAAAAAAAAAAAAAATCCAATAGTTTAAAAAGTCCATTGATGTAGGAAACCAAAAAAATCACCTAACAAGTAAAACAATCCTCTTCTGATAAATGTCATAAGAACCAGCTAAGACTTTCAACCTTTTGCTAGATGCTAGGGCCTGGAACAGAACATTTTTATAAAAATGTTATAAAATATATGGGAACCAGAAATAAGAGAAACAGGCACTAATAAAGGCTGATTTCAAAATTACCTTCTTTGAGCACTCTGGTAGGGGCAGCCAGAGAGTGGAGCTCTCTCAGACAGCTGGTCTCCTCGCCTGATTTCCAGAGGTCTTTAAGGCACTGGGAACTAACTGTGGACTGCAGCCAATGCAGATCCTCCAAGGCCAGTGCCAGCAGCCATACCTGATACACAGGAAGACTTGCAAAAATGCAATGGAAATAGCGGGTGGAAGGTTCCATGTTTTCTGCCGTATGTCCCTCTCTCCTGCTTCAGTCTCCTATCATGAGCCTGCACTAATTAAACAAAGTAATAGTTCATTGTTCTCCTTATACCGCACTACTTCTTCCCCCTTTATCCAAGTTCCTCCAAACTCCTAGGCTCGTTCATTCACCTTTTCCAGCTTCTCTCTTTCTCTCTTACTCTTGCTCTATCTCTCATTCTCTTTTCATTGAAGTTTTGTTTTGAAAACAATGTTTAATGCTATAGAATTATAAATGAAAATACATTTTAAGAAAGCAAGACCCGAGCTTCCTGCCTCACCACACCCCAGTTTTTTCCCTAGAACTCTTAACTGCATTTTTTTTTCCTTTTCAGCAGTGACTTCCATAATCTCTAAAAATCTTATTTGCACAGGTACTACTATTTCTTGATGTATCTACTTTAGACATTATGTATGACTTTTATGCCCTTGCTTTCATTAAACAAACTTGGTTTAGTAGGGCTTTTGTCTACTATATTTGGTGCTCTGTCTGTGGATGTATTTGGAGTGACTACAAGTTTCGTTGTTTCTGTCTTCCATTTTTTCCCAAAGAAGTAGCATGATGGAAAGCATAGATATAGGTGCTTCCTCATTTGGGAATCTATTAAAGTATGCACCTTTTTCCTGAAGTGCTTCCCAAACTAATCCCCTCCACTTAAACAGCCATCAGGATCATCTCATTTATTCTGAGCAGGAAAAATTGAGGAAAATGCCATTTTTCTATTACAGCTATCATAGCTGAGATTACTTCATTTTTTCCAGCTTTAAGTTCATTTTTCAGCTTAAAGTTCATCTTTCTATGTCCTCGTCTGTAAGAGAAAAAATAGATTACCATGACACTAAGATGCCGCAATATTTAAAGTTTCAAAAGCATTAACTTAGATTAATAGGAATTCAAGTAGCACAGAGAACAATTTTTAACAATAGTGCTTGAAATCAAAAGGGGATCCTGATTAACTGTGCATCATTTGGGGAATTTTGTTACCGAGGAGTCGCCACTCACTTTGGGGCCTATCGTTCATGCCTGACTTGCTGGGACACAGCCCAGAGACAAAACACTTGGAAAAGCAGAGAAAGGGCTGCTCATTCTTTCACATCTCCTGAATCTTCCTTCCTCCAAGATAGGCATCACATGGCATGAAAACCACTCTTCCACACCTCACACACATTCCCAGGTACACAGGGCGCCCAAAATGTGTACAAGTACACCACATGGCTTCCATTAGAAAATCAAATTTGTCTGGTTTTGTTTTAGTGAGAATGAAGAGAACCAAAAAGCCAATAAACAAGCACACACACACACACAGGCTCACACATATGCATACATGCAAGCAAACATGCACACACACACACACATCTATGTATACACTATGACTCAGCAGCAATTGTGGCTTTAATGGAGGAAACCACAATCTGTGAGACATATTTGAAAAAAAAAGGAAGCAGTTGAATTGGAATGGGGTTATTTTTCTTGGGAAGATGCCTAGTAGAGTGCTTGACAAATGATTGGCATCCTATGTACAGTTTCTCTCCGTATCATTCTTTCTAGGAAGCCTAGTTTCTTTAATTCATGCAAACAAGAATCCTTCATATTTTGAATAAGAGGTTGTTTATAAGTGGCCGCCCAAAATTTTAGAGTAACAAGCTAAAGTTGAGACCCTCCTAACTCTCAACAACAAATAAATAAAACAGAGCTAAAAAAAATTCATCCATTTTGCTTATCTGTTGAATGTTGGAAAAATTTTATGTGCTAAATAAAATTTGATTTTATTTTTTATTTCCAAAGCAATAACACTCAATGTTCAGGAGGGTTCAGGAAATTTTCTAGAAAATTATTCGGTCTCATAGAACATTGGTGGAAGGGCAATGCTGCGGCTTTTCCAAAAAGCGGTTTGGTGACACGCTTCAGAGGCGACCAAAATGTGCTTCTCTTTCATGTATAACATTCCATTGTTCAAAGTTTATACTAAAACATGCCGATCAGCTCTATACAAAGATTTGTATCCAAAAATGTTTGCTATGGAATTATTCACAGTGATTTCAAAAATAAGAAAAACTATATACATATGCAAATAGGACAAGGAATGTATAATAAAGACCTGAGCTTCATGCCTCACTGCACCCCAGTTTTTCCCCCAGGACTCTTAACTCCCTTCATTTTTTTTCATTTTAATAAAAAAATGAGAAAAAATATGTATGTATAATCATTGTTGGATATAACAACAAGGGGTATTTGTGGTGCATGTTTATGACGACATACTCCACAGCCAAAGATGGCATAATGGATATTTTATTTAATAAAAAGAATGTTATGTTACACAGTTAAGCAAAGAAGGTCATTTACAAAATAGCATGTTTCACATGATTTCTGTTTTGTTAAAAATAACATGCATAGTATTTCTATAACTTCCAAAAGGTAATGCCTTTTTAGTAGGATTCAAGACATTCTTTCTCTTTTTGTATAGGTATATGTTCCAAATCTCTTCTGATGAATTTATACAATTTTATTATGAAAATATTACTAAAGAAAAAAGAAAAATATACATGATAACAGCTGATGAAGTCAATGAGAGCTGGTATAAGTGCTGCATGGGGAAATGTCAGTGATGGGAAAAAAAACTAGGGGAAGACTGGGCCTTAGAGTTTTGGAATAAAGCCAACAGAGTCCTCTAGTTACAATTATGGCCAAATTTTAAGAGCACCTTATTCTTTTCAATCTCTCTTCCTTCCTAGTCTGCAGCTGTCTTCAAGCAACCTACGAGTAATTAAAATGTGGCTTATGGACAAGCTTTCATATTTTCATAAATACATGTTGATAAAGGCAGACAGAGAAATGAATACGTGTTTCTTGTGAAAATAATCCTCTCCAAATATGCTGTACTGTTTCCTTGTAACTCCGCATTTGTGGTATATTGCTAATACACTTTTGATTAAGAACAATATTTGTATCATATATCATCCACTTAAAAGGAAAAAAAAAGACCTGGCCCCATAAGACAAACCTATGTAGAAATCTTGGCCTTAGTTCCCTGTGAATTAGATGCCTTGTTCTCCAACACTGGGCAGGAGCCAGCCGTGCTGCAGAAGTAGAATCAAGTGCAGTGATTTCTAACACATTAGGAATCCCGACACCTCCGAATGAGTTGCTATTTCAGCATAAGCATTGCCTGTGAAATCTGTCTCCAAATTATGAAGGTAAAGATGTCTTTGGTATAATGGCTAAGTTGAACTTGAACCAACATGTCCTAAATATGTAGGTTTCCTGAGACCTGGAGAGGTTTGAGTGCTGAGAATGGTGAGCAAAGAGCATTTTCTTAAAAATGCAGTGGGATATTTCAACAGAAATTTCAGCCATAGCCTGAGACCATAAATATCAGCTTCCAATGTGATATCTCAGAATGGATGGAACATTTTCAAAAAGTTTGCTAAAAATTGATTGCAAGATATTTAATACTTCACCTATATTGTGGACATAAAAGGACCTGGAATATTTTTGAATCTGACCACCATAGATTTGGCAGATAAGATACAGAACGTCCCATTCACTTTGAATTTCAGATAAAGAATGGTTTTGTTTTAGTATCGGTATGTTCCAAATATTGCATGGGACACATTTATACTAATTTTTTTCTTGCTTATCTTAAATTGAAAAATAATGGGCATGTTTCCCCAACTCTAATCCTGGCAACCCTTTATCACTACCTCCTGGAGAAACAGGCTTGAATAGCCCAATGCATATAGCTGAAATGTGAGTCTGGATAGCTTAAATGTGTGTCTCCGTTGTTTGGAGTCACAGTGCCTAGGCTGGTTTCTCTGATGATGGAAGACGGTAGTGGCTGATGGTATGTGGGCACAGACTTGCACCCCAGAGTTTGTCAGAAGAATGAATGCTTGATATTTCCTGTTGTCCAGCTGTGATCCACACAGGATAAAGGTCTAGGCTTGCCTTAGATACATGACAGAGGGTCACCAGGAAAGAAGAGAACTTCAGTAGAAAGTGGTCAGAAGCAGCGAGGAAGTCACAAGTGACCAGTTGAAGCAGGGGGGTATTAAACCCACCAAGAGAGAACAATTGGTGAGAGGGGCTCAGAGATGTATGTGTATGCATGTGTGTGTCACTGTGTGTGTGTGTGTGTGTGAGATAGATAGATAGATAGATAGATAGATAGATAGATAGATAGATCGATCGATCTCAGAATAGAATATTTTAAATATATTCCAAGATCGGAGAGTACAGAGCTGGGTGACCAGGTCAGTAACAGTCAGGTAAGAAGTCACCTGTAAAACTAACCAGGTGTGGTGGTGTGCACCTGTATTCCCAACTACTCAGGAAGCTGAAGAATATCCCTTGATCCCACGAGGCAGAGGCTCCAGTGAGTCACGACTGCACCAGTGCACACTAGCCTGGGTGACAGAATGAGACCCCAGCTCTTAAAAAAAAAAAAAAAAAAAAAAAAAAAAAAAAAAAAACCACCTGTTTTTCTGTTGGTCTTAACTCTTTTCCTTGCTGTGACTCCAATCCTGTCAGCCTCATACCCATTCTGAGCTGGAGGGACGAGGAAGTGCGGAGAATCTTGCAGGATGAAAAGGAAGTCGGCCGGACCTCCCGGCCATCTGGTCAGTGGCCAGTGTGAAGTGAGACAGAGCTAGAAGAGGAGAGGAATGCTGAAGAAAGGATATTTTCTCATGATTTACAGGACTAGACATTTAAATAATTATATTGAGGTAGTGCTTTTGTGACTCCTGTGGTTGCAGAAACTAACAGTGATAAGCAACATCATAGATGAACCACAGATCAACTATGCAGAGTGGATTTAAAGGTAAATGGGAGACAAAAATACAGCAGCTGCCTTGTAACTGCACCCACGGGCCCCGCTTGTTGAAGGCCAAGACTACATTTATTTTTATTAAGTTTTAGCTGCATCATAAGAAAACTATGATCATTTGAGGATTGTATTTTGTCCTTATTATTTTTAATTTAAGCTTTTAACTACAGTAGCCATGAGTTCTTAACATTTCCTGGATTTGGATGACATAGGTAACATACAAAAGAAAAAAAATGGTGGCGTGATAACATATAAAAGAAAAAATGGCGGTGTACTTCTCAAATTGGTAAGACTGAGGTCCTTGCTATTGGTTGTAACCATTTGTTGCTATAATAGATTTCATTTGACTTCAGAAATGGTTCCCACTGTAATCTACACCCAGGAAGTTGAGGAAAAAGGAACTGAATGTCCTTTGGCCCCATGTAGTGTATGCTTTATCTTGGTTTATCTTCACAATAACCCACTAAGTCCATTATTCCCAATGGACGGATGCAGAAACTGAGGCTGCAGTAGCTAATCTGGTTAGATGCAAAGTCAGAGTGACCCTCTGAGGGCTCTATCCACCGGTGTTGCCATTATCTGCTACAAGAACAGACCACCACAGCCTGAGCACCATTGTCTCTGACCAGAGGGAAAGACTCCACCTATGCATCTGCATTAGCTGTCCTGGGAGGACTGGACTTCAGAAGCGCTACTGCTTGAAACTCCTCTCTGGCTCCCTTGGTCCATGTGGTTATTGCACCCCACTCCACCTCAGCTCACAAAGGAGTCCATAAGTGGGGTGAGAGTTAGTCTGAGTTCTGAACCCTGAACCTCAAGAAGGCAGAGTGACAGCAGGATAGCAGCCCAGGACTGACTAGGGCTTACCTACAACCAAGAGTGTGTGAGTGGACAAGGCCCAAATGCTGCGTGGCCACAGATTCCATGTCTGAGAATGAGGCAGTCGGACTCTATGCTCTCAAAGTCTCTTTCTGTTAGAAAACCCATGACTTTTCCTCCCCTTAGCGAATTGGAAAGATCAACTTACATTTCAGCAGAAATAGCCCAAAACCCAAAACTGAACATCTTTGCCCAGTGGCCTTTCTGTAGGGGTCAGGCCAAGAGCAAGATTTCCCTAGACGCCCTCTTCAGGGCTTCTTAGTGGTCGAGTGAGACCTAGGACACTTTAATCCTTTTTAATTTTTTTAAATTGAGAAATGCCAAAATAGATTTATAAAAATTATAACAAATATTCATCATTTACATTTAAAAATTAAGTAAAATGATAATGTTTCTCACAAACCTTATCAATATATCTGTGACTATAGGTATGATCTTATATGGAAATGACCACACAAGTCTAAAGTTAAAGCCCCACCTGAATTAGAGATTGTCCTGCACTTGCCTTATGATGGGTCTTGCTCCTGAGGTTCTAACAGACACTAAAATATTGAAGTTTATTTCACCACTTTTCAAAGTGAAAATGCCAGCAGTCATCTAGCAGTTTCTTATCCTAAATCATATATCCTAGAGTTGAAACATCTGAATCGTCCACAGACTAGTCTCTTCCCGTCATTATCCATAATTTGTTCTAGAGAACCGTCAAAGGTATGGCCTCTGGTTTTCACTCCCTCATGAGGGATAATTATTCCTGAAATCATTGTGAAATTAAAGTAATGGGTCACAAGAAATATATCAAAGTAAACTCGGAGACCTGCAGGGAGATAAAAATAATAGTAAGAATTATAGGAACAGCTGTACCAATTGATGTTACTAGTGGCCAGTGAGTGTGTGTGAAGGTTAACCACATGGACTTTGGAATCAGACAGACTTGAGCTTAATTCTTACTTGGGAGTTATATGTAAATACTTCCATTTCACTAATGTCCTTTTGTCAATCATAAAGAGTTTTGTCAGGGTTAAAGATAATCTAGCATGGTGTCTGGTGCCCTGAAAATATCCAACAAATATTAGTCATTGCTATTCTTGTCATCGACAGTATTGGTGGTGGTGGTAGCAGCAGAAATAGAAGGAGTCGGAGGAGGAAGAGGAGGAGTAGTGGTGGTAGTAATAGTGATAAGAAAATATTTGTCTTCTATCAGCTCATGCCTAAGTAAGCACGCAAGAGTCTCACACAAAATAATTAGGAATAAAAGAGAGCACACAGAAGGACGCTAAGTGGTTGAAGACATTTTAAGAATGATGACAAGGCCTTAAGGGTGAAGAGGAATTGGTTGAGCACAAAAGAGATGAGAAGTATAGTGAGCATCAGATATTCCTGGCACAAGGAGAGTTTGGAAGGTTGGAAGGAGCCCAGGGTGCCTGGTTGAAATAGCACCACGGGAAATAAATTCATGAACCAATATCACCCCTTTCCTCGGTGCCAGCTTCAGGACGAGGAACTTGGTGGCCAAGGCAGCAGGGAGCCCCACTGGCTGCCAGTGATATCTGTTATTATTCATTTATTTGCTCATTCAATAGATATGGGACTCTAGAATGTGCCAGGCCCTGCAACGTTGCATCCAAGCAGTGATAAAATGCCTCCTGCATTTGCTCCAACACCAGCACTAGTTCAGCACCCACTGAGCTCCTATAAGCTACCCTTGCCTTGAATTTCTCCAATATCCTAGCCATCTCAAGTTCTCTGAGGCCTCCTCTTGATGTGGTATTGTCTCAAGCCCTCTACAGCGTTATGGGTTAAATTGTACCTTCCTCAAAAAGATGTGTTGGAGTCATAGCTCCCAGGATCCCAGAATGTCACCTTATTTGGAGACAGGGCCTTAGCAGATGAAACTAAGTCAAAATGAGGTCATTAGGAGGGCTTCCAATCCAATATAACTGTTGGTCTTATAAGGGAAATTTGGACAGAGACATACATAGAAGGAAAACAATATGACAAGACACAGTGTGAAGACAGCCCTCTACAAGCCAAGGAGCGACACCTGGAACAGACCTCATAGCCCTCAGATGGAACCAACTTCCTGTAGTCTTGGACTTCTGGCCTCCAGAACTATGCAACAAATTTTGTAGTCCAAGCCACCAGTTTGTGGTACTTTGTAACAGTAGCCCTAGAAAGCTAGTACAAATGGGAATCTTCCTCTAAAAGACTTATTAAAATATGTGTTTTTAATTTTACTTTTAAAAAGTCATCAGAGCTGTGACATTGGTTCAACCACCGTTGGATTTAGCCCATAAGTTCTCTATGGATCCCCGCCTGGAATATTCTTCTGGTTTCTAACATCTCAGTGATCTTCTCTTCTTCAAAACCCAAATCAAACATCACATGCCCTGAGAGACATCCCTGGTTCCCCATATCCCATAAGAAAATTCCTTTTTCTGCCATTTTCTGTAGAACTTGTACTCAGCTTCTCTGTTATCCTTTTATTTATAAGTCTTCCTTGTCCACCAAATTATGGATTTATTGAGATCATAGTCCCTTCATCGACTTTGTTCCCCCAATAGAGGAGTTGATACATAGTAGGCACTGAAGATGTTGTAACAGCATACATGTGAATGGATCATTAGAGATCGCCATCATTGTGAGGCAACTGTGACTTCTAAATCTACATAAATTAAAAAAGAATCATTAGGGCTGGAGAAAGAAACATAAACTCTCTCAACAAACCCTTGGACGACAGACCTAGAAAGACATCATCTATCCCTTAACAGGAGGAGTGTAGAGAATAAATAAAAATATGTGCTTGTTGATTTTGTGTTTCATGTGATATTGTATTAGCAGCCACTCTCACAGTTGTTTCTGACTGAAATAGTTAGGAGGATTCGGAAGTAAAAAATGTTTCTAGATCACTCAGTGATCACCCCTTTCCTGTGTGCTCATGGTGGCCTCTAGAGTCAATTCTTCCTGAGTCCATCACCACGAATGCTATGCCCATACCAATTGAAAACGAAAACGTAATAAAATAATTGCTTTCTAGGGAGTGTGGTTTGACCAAATAAAAATGAGATAGAGAAGGACAGAGAGAGAGAGAGAACATGAACTTTATCTATTCAGAATGACAGATAACCGGGCAGTTGTGGTAGAGTGACTTTCAGGTCAATTTCACAGAGCTAAGGCAGACCCTGGTCATTCCGTTGATTATGGGTTTAAGGTGACCTCCCAAAGAGTCATGACCTTTTGTATTCCTCTTTCCTAGAGTGCAGGTGGAACCTATGACTTGCTTCTATCCAATATGGCAAAGGTGAAAGAAAAGATGTCATTCCTCAGATTAACTTATGAGATTGTTTGTGTGTGTATGGCTTGGGGCAGTGGGGGATATGCTCTGAGAAGAATAGAGTGAGAGAAAGATGCTCCTGGTGACCTTGAAGAAGCAAAAAGCCCTGTTTTGAACTATGGAGGGGACCACATGGCAAGAAACTCCAGGGTGTTAGGTAGAGACGGGGAGGCAGGCTCCAGGACCTACAGGCAGTCTTTAGCCTCTAGTCAGTAAAAAGACAGGGATCTCAGCCATATAAGAAACAGACTCTGCCACCAATCTGGATGAGCTTGGAAATGGAGTCCTCCCTAGTCATGTTTCCAGATGAGACTGGAGCCCAGCCATCATCTTGATTGCAACCTTCTGAGACACTGAACAGAGAGCATAGCTAAGCTCCGTCCAGATTTATGGTAATTGTGAGACAGTAAATGTGCATTGTTTTGAGCCATTAATTTGGTAGTAAGTTGTTATGCAGAAATAGAAACTAATTTGTCATAGTACATGTCAACTCATTCTTGAGCTATAGATCTGAGAAGGAGGATGATTGGCAGCCAAATTGCTAAGAGTGGGATCAACTACAATCACAATCTTTTACAAAGCACAATACTAAGAACCTAAAAATCTTTCTTCATTCTATATTAGAAACCAAAACAAAACACAAAATCCTATCAGTCCTACAGGAAATGATTCAGAATGAAAGAAAGAAACTAGGGGGAAAGATCACAAAGCTCTGAAAATATTTTGCTGTAAGATCAGGAAAATAAATGTCAAGCTACTTGGCAATCCTAAATATAATTTAAAAACAAAATGGCCTCTATAAAATCAGATTTATGCAATTATGGGAGACAGAGAAAATAAAAAGGATTGCAGGAAGAGTAAGCAGGCGAATACATAGATAACATCCACATCAGAGGCAGTAAAGACAAGGACTAAGCCTTTCAATTAGCACTTATTTATTATCTTCTCTGTAATAGATGCTAGGAAAACACAAAGAGTAAAACCAAGAAGGTACTTGAACTCATGAAGCTTACTTCCTACTGTGGGGATAGACAATCAGCAAATAAACAAGTAAATAAATGAAGCAATGATATTTGTGATTATTTTTTAAAAAACACACTTCTGTGATAGAAAATGAAGGGGAAGAGCTACTTTAAACAGGACATTAGGGGAGGATATATTTAAAAGTAAATACCTTTACCTTGCAAGGAGCCAGTCCTGTAAAGAATCTAGTGAAGAACATTATAGGCAGACGGAACAAGGGCAAATGTCCTGTGGCAGAAAGGAGGCTGAGATGGTTTAGGAACTAACTGAAACCTTGTTTCTAGAACAGAATGGGATCAAATACTTCAAGGTCTTGTAAGCTAAAAAATGGAGTTTGAATCTAATTCAAAATGTGATGGGTGCCCAGATTGTGACTTTGTATAGTATTTCCCAGCAAAATGAAGCAGGATGGTTTGGGGAAATGACTCATTCCAGGGCTGGAGCAGGGAACATACAAGATGACCCTAGAGCATTTGCAGTCCCATAAGTAAAGAAGTTCAAGAAGTTCTCAAAAGAGAAAATGATGAGGGTGTGCCAAAGGGACATAGGAGCCAAATGAAAGGGTTCTCAATAATTAATGCTAGAATAATTTGAGCAACAAGATTAAAAATGTAGATTACTTGAAGATTATAATCTTAAAAAGTATGAAATAAACATCCATGAATCCACATGTATATAAATAAATGATTAAGTAAATAAACAAAAGGGAGAGAAGTAACAAATCTTCCATATAGAAGAATTTGAAATAATCTATATACCTATTCCTTCCTTGAAAATGTGGTGCTTAATTTGCTGCTTGTTAAGTTTGGGTGTACTTTGTGGCTTAATTATAAAGAGAAAAGTATGAAGGGGTAGTAGCTTTACACTGTAGAAAGTGGGAAAACACTACCTCAGCAGGGTGATCAAAGTTAACATCATTGGTGGCATGTCATGTTAACATTAGGAACTCTTGATAAGATGTAATGATAAGGTTACTTCACCTTTGTGATCTTCCTCACAAAAATTCATAACTCAAGAATAACCATGAGAACATATCAGATAAACTCAAATTTAACTTAAACTCAAATTCTACAAAATATCTGGCTACTATGCCTCAAGACTGTCAAGGTCATCAAAAAACACTCTGGTATTCTGAGATAACTACCAGAGTCCAGAAGAGATTAAGATATAAGGCGACTAAATGCAATGTGGGGTTCTGGATGGATCCTAGAATGGAAAAATGACATTGGGTAAAAAGTAATGAAATCTGAATATATCAGCATTAGTTCATTAGTTGTGAAAAATATACTATAATTATGTAAGTTGTTAAAAATAGAGCAAACTCGGTACAGGGTATAAGGAAACTCACCAAACTATCTCTGCAACTTTTCTCATCTAGACAATCCTGTAACCAAAAAAAATGTTATTTAAAAAATGTGGCCGGGTGAAGTGGCTCACGTCTGTAATCCCAGCACTTTGGGAGGCCGAGGCAGGCGGATCATGAGGTCAGGAGTTTGAGACCAGCCTGAAAAATATGGTGAACTCTCATCTCTAATAAAAATATAAAAATTAGCTGGGCGTGGTGGTGGGCACCTGTAATCCTAGCTGCTCGGGAGGCTGAGGCAGGAGAATCACTTGAACCCAGAAGGCAGAAGTTGCAGTGAGCCAAGATAGTGCCATTGTACTCCAGCCTGAGCAACAGAGTGAGACTCTGTGAAAAAAAAAAAAAAAAAAAAAAAGTAAGGCAAAACCATAAAATGGGTTCAAGCAGTGGAAAAATAAAAACTATGGATATAAGTGGAGAGTGGTTTGGGGAAAAAGAGAGAGGACAATAAAGAGACCACTCATGAGTCTATCATATCAAGCTGCACAGATGATGCGGCTGCAATTTTGTAGGTGGTAGTGGAAATGGAGATCAGTGGACAGATTCAAGATACAGTTTAAATAAAGAAACAAAAAAGAGTTATTGAATTGATAAATGTGTCATGAAAGAGAAAGACAGAAGTTAAGTATGACACCGAGATTTTGAGCTTTAGATATTAAGATGGAGAAAACCTGGGTGCAACAAAATATTTGAAGAAACAATACCTTACAATGTCAAAAATTAATGAAAACTATAAAGTCACAAGTCTAGGAATTTCAATAAACCAAGCACAGAAAACATAATGAAAACTACACTAAGGTACGTCACAATCAAATTGTTCGAAGCCACCGATAAAGAGAAATTTCAAAAGAAGTCACAGGAAGGAGACATGCAATATAAGGATGACATCAAATTTCTCATCAGAAACAAAGCTAGCCAGAAGACAGCAGAGCAATGTCTTTGAAATACTGAATTTTTAAAAGTCAACTTAGAATTAAGAAAACATAATTTTCAAAAATAAAGGCAAAAGTAAGATTTTTTCAGATGTAAAAAAGCAGAAATGATTTATCACCAGGAGATCCACACTAAGAAAAATTGTCAAAAGACATCCTTCAGGCAGAAGGAAAAATGATGCTAGATGAAAATATGAATCTACACAAAGAAGGAAGAACACCAGAAATTTTCAAGGATTAAAAACATATAAATTACATAATTTATTTTGTTATTTAAATATATTTAAAGTTAATTAATATTTAAATAATAGTAACAATTTAGTATTTGCTTAAAAACACATTTTTAAAAAATGTGTAGCGCCTGTAGCCCAAAGATGTTGAGAGAAGAAAAGGAAATAGACGATTGTAAGGTTCCATGGTATAATATCACTTGAGGATGCACTGTGATAAAATGGAGGGTTATACTATATAAATCACAAATCAATCTATAAGCAACAAAAGAAGTTACAGCTAATAATCCAACTTGGATATGAAATTACAAAAATGGAATCAATTAATCCAAAAGAAGTTAGTAAAGGAGGAAAGGGAAACAAAAACCTAATGAATCTAGTGTAAATCACAGAGCAAGATGGCAGATGTAAATCTAACTATATCAGTCATTACATCAAATGTGCATCATTTAAACATCCCAACTAAAACACAGGAATTTTTTTTAAAAAAGCACAAGTCAAATATTTGTGACCTCTAGGAAGTAAACTTAGACTATATTGCCAAGTTAAATAGAATTTTTAAAAATGAGGAATGATACATCCTCTTAACCCTGATCAAAAGAAAGCTAGGATAAGCACTTCTGGAATGGTAGAGTAAGGACCTGTAGAAATGTACTCCTTTATAAAAACAAGGAGAACACTAAGAAAAAATGTCAAAACCTACTTTTCAGGGCTGCAAATAAACCAAAGTTTTGTGGAAATTAATGAACCTTTTCTTTAAGAAAAGCATGAATTTCGGTAAGAAGAGTAAACTTTGTAAATTTTAACATGTCTTTTTAAAATTCTTTTTTCTTTTGTCTCCTTTTACTGTGTATTTTCAAATACCCTGTCTTCAAGCTCACTAATTATTTCTTCTGTTTGATCAGTTCTGCTATTAAACAACTCTCATATATTCCTCCACATGCCAATTGTATTTTTCAGTTTCCGAATTTCTGATTGTTTTTATAAGTTATTTCAATTTCTTTGTTATATGTTTCTGATAGAATTCTGGATTCCTTCTCTGTGTTAACCTTGAATTTCTTTGAGTTTCCTCAAAACAGCTATTTGAATTCTCTTTCTGAACTGTCACATATTTCTGTTTCTCCAGGATTGGTCCCTGGTGCCTTATTTAGTTCATTTGGTGAGGTCATGTTTTCCTGGGTGATCTTGATGATTGTGGATGTTCTTCTGTGTCTGGACGTTGAAGAATTAGGTATTTATCATAGTCTTCACAGTCTGGGCTTGTTTGTACCCATCCTTCTTGGAAAAGCTTTCCAGATATTCAAATAGACTTAGATGCTGTGATCTAAGCTGCATCTGCATTAAGGGGCACCCCAATCACAGTAATGCTGTGGTTCTTGTAGACTCATAGAGATATTACCTTAATGGTCTTGGACAAGGTCTGGAAGAACTCTCTGGATTGCCAGGCAAAGGCTCTTGTTCTTTTCTCTTACTTTCTCCCAAACAAACAGAATTTCTCTCTCTGTTCTGAGCAACTTAAAGTCAGGGGTAGAGTGACACAAGCAACCCTGTGTCCACCACCACCAGGACTGTGCTGAGTTCGACCTGAAGCCAGTGGAGCACTGGGTCTCACACAAGGCCTGGTGTAACCACTCCCTGACTACTTCCTATGTTTGCTCAAGGCCCTGGGGCTCCATAATCATCAGGTAGCAGAGCCAGACAGGCCTGTGTCCTTCCTTTCAAGGCAGTGAATTCTCCCAGGCCCTGGGCATGTCCAGAGGTGCTATTGGGAGCCAGGTAGTAGAGTCAAAAACTTTAGAAGTCTACTTGGCGTTCTGTTGTACTGTGGTTGGACTGGAACTCAAACTACAAAACAGTCTTTCTCAGTCTTCCCTCCCCTTCCAAAGGCAGAGGATCCTTATCGTGTGGCCACTGCCAACACAGACCTGTGGGGAATACTGCCAGACTACTGCTGATGTCCTTTGAAGGCCCAAGGGCTCTTCAGTCACCTTGTAGTGAAAGCTGCCTGGCCTGGGACTCACCACTGAGGGCAGTGGGTTTCCCTCTGGCCCAGGGCATATCCAGAAATGCCATCCAAGAGACAATTTCTGTAATTGGGGACCCCAAGAGCCCACTTGGTGCTCTACCACCTGTGGCCAAGCTGGTGCCTAAGGTGCAATACAAAGTCCCTTTTCTTTTTCCCTCCACTGTTTTTCAAGCACACGGGGTCGCATCTCATAGCCACTACAGCTGGTAATGTGTTGAGTCTCACCTGAAACCACCAAGTCTCAGAGTCTTATCCAAAGCTCATGATACATTACCTGGGTATCACTGCTGGTTATGCAAAGCCCAGTGGCTCTTCAGATGGCAAATAATAAGTCCTGCCAGTACTGGGTTCTTCCCTTCAAGGAAGTAGGTTCCCTTCTGGCCCATAGTGTCTAGAAATGTCACCCAGAAACTAGGGCCTGGAAAGGGGGCCTCATGACTCTGACTGGTACCCTATACTGCTGTGATTGAGCTGGTATCCAAGATGTAAGAGAATATTCTCCCACTCATCCTTCTCTTTCCCTCACCTCAAGTGGAAGGGAGGAGTCTTTTCTGGAGCCATGAGTTGTGCAACCTGGGGTTAGGGAACAGGTGATGTTGGCATTTCCTTAGCCACCTCAGCTGGTGTCTATAGGATGTGTTCCTCCCACCCCCAGTCCATGGACTCTGGGCCCAGTTCAACACTAGGACTCACCTAGGAGTTGCAGTCCTTGTGGCCTAGACTGTTAGAGCCCCAGAGCTGGAGATGTCTTGGAGGAACTAACCACTAAGACTGGCAATTCCCCTCTGGCTTGGACTGGTTTAAATGCTTCTTTCATGGGTGGGTGTCAACTGATCTAGAAGCAGAAATACCATTTGACCCATCGTATCACGAAGATACATGTATGTATATGTTCACTGCAGCACTATTCATAATAGTAAAGATATGGAATCAACCCAAATGCCCATCAATGATGGACTGGATAAAGAAAATGTAGTACATATCCAGCATGGAATACTATGCAGCCATAAAAAGGAATGAGATCATGTCCTTTGCAGGAATATGGTTGAAGCTGGAAGCCATTATCCTCAGCAAACTAACACAGGAACAGAAAACCAAATACTGCTTGTTCTCACTTATAAGTGGGAGCTGAACAATGAGAACACATGGACACAGGGAGGGGAACAACACACACTGAGGCCTGTGAGGGGAATGGGGGGAGGGAGAGCATCAAGATAAATAGCTAATGCATGTGGGGTTTAATGCACGTGGGTGGTGGGTTGATAGGTGCAGCAAACCACCGTGGCACATGTTCATTTACCTATGCAACAAACCTGCATGCCCTGCACATGTATCCCATAACTTAAAATAAAATTAAACTTAATTTAAAAAAAAATAATTTTAATTATATGAAGTATATTCTCCAACCAAATAGAATAAATTAGAAAATAATAACAAAAGGAAATGTTAGAAATTCTCAAATGTGTGGCTATTAAACAACACATTCCTAAGTAACCAATGAATTAAAAAGGAAATGTTAAAGAAAATTGGAAAATAATTTTAGATGAATTATATATAACATACCAATACTTATGAATACAGCTAACGCACTGTTTAGAGAGAAAGACTAATTTTTTAAAAAACCAGAAATATCTCAAATGAACAACCTAAAATTCCACCTTAATAAACTGAGGGGGATGGGGCAGGGGATAGCAAACTAAACCTAAAGCAAAAGAGATAGAAGAAAAAGAATAACAAAGAAATAAAAGAAACAGAATAAAAGAAATAATTAAGATTAGAATAGAAAGAAATGAAATAGGGGATAGAAAAACACTATACAAATCAATGATCACAAAAATTAGTTCTTCAGAAAGATCAATATTAACAAATCTTTAGCTAGATTGACCAAAAAAAGAAAAAAGAGTCAAATTACTAAAATTAAGAATAAGAGGGGACATAACTACCAACCTTACTAAAATAAGAGGAATTACAAGGAAATAATATAAACAACTGCATACCAACAAATTAGAAAACCTAGATGAAGCGGCAAAGTGCCACAAACTGCTAACACTGACTAAAAAAAAGAAATATAAACTTATGTATAACAAGTTAAAGATTAAGTTAGTAATTTTTAAAATTTCCAGAAAGTAAAGCCTAGAATTAGATGGGTTCTTTAGTGAATTCAAATAAACATTTTTTAAAAATTTATACCAATTCTTTGCAAACTTGTACAGTAAACAGAAGATGAGGGAACACTATCTAACCTATTCTATGAGACTGATGTTGCCCTGGTTCTAAAACCAGATAAAGACATTACAAAACCAATATCCTTTGTAAATATAGACACAAAAATACCCAACAAATTTCTAGCAAACCAAATCCAACAATATAAAAAAGGATTATACCCCATAACCAAGCAAGATATCCAACGAATGAAGAATATGGTATATGTTGGTAATTATTCCATGTGTTTGAAAAGAATGTATATTCAGCTATTTTAAATGGAGTGTTCTATAAATACTAATGAATTCTAGTTGGTTGATTGTGCTATTTAGATATTCTATATTATTACTGATGTAGTATATACTTGTTCTATAAACTATTGAGAGAGACTACTGAAATCTCTGACCATTGCTATAAACTTGTTTATTTGTCTTTGGACTTATATTAACTTTTCCTCATATATTTTGATGATCTCTTACTGGGTACATAATCACTTAGGAATGTTCTGTCATGTTGATGATTTCATAGCTTTACATGATGAAATGACATTTTATGTATGGCAACCCCAATTAAAAGCCCAGGAAACCTTTTTAGAAGTTGACAAGCTGATTCCAAAATGTATATGATAATGCAACATAGAATTCCCAAAACAACTTTGAAAAAGAACAAAGTTGAAGAACACTACCTGATTGAAGAACTTAATATGAAGCTACAGTAATGAAGATACTATAGTATTGGTATTACAATAGGCGAGTCAGGCATGGTATAGAATACAGAATTCAGAAATATATAAAAACATATATAGTGAAGTAATTATTTTAGCAAATGTATAAAGACAACTCATCAGAGATAGAATAGGCTTTTCAAAAAAATGTGCTAGCACAATTGAATGTCCTGTGCAAATAAATAAATAAGTGTTGATCTATCTTGTACCATGTATGATTAACTTGTAATAGATCATAGAAATTAAACTCAACCATAAAATGCTTAGGAAAATAGATAACCACACAATAATACTGGAAGACTTCAACACCACACTGACAGGATGAGACAGATCATCAAGGTGGAAAAAATAATAAAGATATTTGGGACATGAACTTGACACTTGACCAATAGACTTAAAAGGCATATACAGAATGCTCCACCCCAAAACAACAGAATAAACATTGTTCTTGTCTACACATAGCATATACTCTAAAACTGGCCACACAATCAGCCATAAAACAATCCTCAGCAAATTTAAAAAAATGTAAGTATTACAAAACACACTCACAGACCACAGCACAGTAAAAACAGAAATTAATACTAAGAAAATTACTCAAAGCCATACAATTACATTGAAATTAAGCAACCTGCTTCTGAATGACTTTTGGGCAAACAATAAAATTAAGACAGAAATCAAGAAATCCTTTGAAACTAATGAGAACAAAAATACTAGAATCTGTAGGATACAACTAAAGCAGTGCCAAGAGGGAAGTTTTTAGTACTAAACACCCACATCAAAAAGTATGAAAGATCTCAAATTAACAACCTAGAGAAACAAGCACAAATCAACTCCAAAATTAGGAGAAGGCAAGAAATAACCAAAATCAGAGCTGAACTGAAGGAAATCAAACATGAAAAACCATACACAAGATCAATGAATCCAGTAGTTGATTTTTTAAAAAAGAATAACTAACATTGATAGATCACTAGATAGACTAGTAAAGAAAAAGGGAAGATCCAAAAACATACAATAAGAAATGACAAAGGGGACATTACCACTGACCCCACAGAAATACAAAAACAAACAAACAAACAAAAAAAACAAAAACCCTCTCATTAGCTAGAAAACCTAGACAAAATGGGTACATTCCTGGAAACATACAACCTCCTTGGATAGAACCAGGTATAAACTGAATCTCTGAACAGATCAATAAGGAATTCCAAAATTGAATCAGTAATAAAAAGCCTACCAACCAGAAAAAGGCCAGGATCAGATGGATCCAGAGTCCAATTCTACCAGATGTATAAAGAAGGGCTGAATCTCAGCACTTTGGGAGGCCGAGACGGGTGGATCACAAGGTCAGGACATCAAGACCATCCTGGCTAACATGATGAAACCCCGACTCTACTAAAACTACAAAAAAATTAGCTGAGCATGGTGGTGGGCGCCTGTAGTCCCAGCTACTCAGGAAGCTGAGGCAAGAGAATGGCATGAACCTGGGAGGCGGAGCTTGCAGTGACCCAAGATCCTTCCACTGCACTCCAGCCTGGGTGATAAAGCGAGACTCCGTCTCAAAAAAAAAAAAAAAAAATGAAGAGGTGATATCATTCCTACTGAAAAATATTCCAAAAAAAAAAATTCCCTCGTTGTATGAGTCCAGAATCACCCTAATACCAAAACCTGCCAGAGACACAAGAAACAGAAAACTTCAAGCCAATATCCTGGATGAACATAAATGCAAACATATTCAACAAAATACTAGCAAACCAAATCCAGCAGCAGATCAAACAGCTAATCCACCATGATCAAGTAGGCTTTATCCCTGGGATGCAAGATTGACTCGACATATGCAAATCAGTCAGTGTGATTCATTACATAAACAGAACTAAAAAGAAAAACCACATAATCATCTCAATAGATGCAGAAAGGGTTTTCAGTGAAATGGAACATAATTTCTATCCACCAACAAGGTCCAAGCTGAGAGTCAATCAAGAATGCAATCCTATTTACAATAGCCACAAAAAGAATAAAATATCTAGGAATACAGCTAGCCAGGAAGATCTTAGCAATGACAATTACAAAACACTGCTCAAAGAAATCAGAGATGACATAAACAAAGAGAAAAACATTCCATGCTCATAGATAGGAAGAACCAATATTGTTAAAATGGCCATACTGTTCAAAGCAATTTATGGATTCAATGCTATCCCTCTCAAACTACCAATGCCATTCTTCACGGAATTAGAAAAAAACCGTTTTAAAATGTGTATGGAACCAAAGAAAACTCAAATAGCTAAGGCAATCCTATGCAAAAAGAACAAAGCTGGAAGCATCACATTATCCAACTTCCAACTATACCACAAGTTTATAGTAACCAAAACAGCATGGTACTACTACAAAAACAGACCAGTGGAACAGAATAGAGAGCCCAGGAATAACACCACACACCTACAACCATCCGATCTTTGACAATGACAACAAAAACAAGCAGTGGGGAAATGACTGTCTATTCAATAAATGGTGCTGGGATAACTGGCTAGCCATTTGCAGAAGATTGAAACTAGATTTCTTCCTTACATCATATACAAAAATCAACTCTCAAGATGGATTAAAGACTTAAATGTAAAACTTAAAACTATGAAAATCCTGGAAGATAATCTAGGAAATACCATTCTTGTTATAGGCCCTGGCAAAGATTTCATGACAAAGACACCAAAAGCAGCTACAACAGAAACAATAATTGACAAATGGGATCTAATTAAACTAAAGAGCTTCTGCACAGAAAATGTAAAGAATCAACAGAGTAAATAGACAACCTACAGAATGGGAGAAAATATCTGCAAACTATGCATCTGAAAAAGGTCTTATATCCAGCATTTATAAGGAACTTAAACAAGTTGACAAGCAAAAGCAAACAACTCCACTGAAAAGTGGGCAAAGAATATGAACAATTTTCAAAAGAAGACGTACACATGGCCAACAAACAAAAAATGCTACACATCATTAGTAATTGGAGAAATGCAAATCAAAACCGTAATAATATACCATCTCACACAAGTCAGAATGGCTATTACTAAAAAGTCAAAAAATAACAGATGCCGGTGAGGTTACAGAGAAAAGGGAATGCTTATAGACTGCTGGTGGGAACGTAAATTAATTCAGGCACTGTGGAAAGCGGTGTGGCAATTCCTCAAAGAACTTAAAACAGAATTATTCAACCCAGCAATGCCATTACAGGGTATATACCCAAAGGAATATAAATTTTTCTACCATAAAGACACATGCATGCATATGTTCACTGAAGCACCATTTAAAATAGCAAAGTCATGGAATCAACCTCAATCCCCACCAGCGGCAGACTGGAAAAAAATGTGCTACATATAAACCATGGAGACACACTATACAGCCACAGAAAAGAACAAAATCATGTTCTTTGCAGCAACATGGATAAAATTGGAGACCATTATCTTAAGTGAATAACCCAGGGACAGAAAACCAAATATTGCATAGTCTCACTTATGAGTGAGAGCTAAACATTGAGTATATATGGACACAAAGAAGGGAACAACAACCACCAAGGCCTGCTTGAGGGTGGATGGTAGGAGGGTGAAGATAAAAAAAACTACCTATGGGTTACTATGCTTATTACCTGGGTGGTGAAATAATCTGTACATCAAATCCCCATGACATGCAATTCAGCTATATAACAAACCTGCACATGTACCCCTGAACCTAATATAAAAGTTTTTTTAAAAACTTAGAAAAAATAGGAGAAAATCCTTGTGGTTTTTGGTTGAGCAAACATTTCTTTGACAAGACATCCAAAGAATGATCCATAGAATAAAATTTTCATATTTTTAACTTAATCAAAATTAATAATGCACTCTCTTTGAAAGGTACAGTTGAGAGAATGAAAAGACAAGCCACTCATAAGGAGAATATATTTGCAAATCACGTATCTGATAAAGGACTTGCAAGCAGAATATATAAAGACCTTTCAAAACTTGATAATAAGGAAACTATTAAAATTTTCAAATGAGCATACAGATGACAAATAAGACAAAAATAGTTGCCTAACGTCAGTAGTGGTCATTAGGTAAATGCAAATTAAAACTACAGTAAGAAACCACTTACACATCCATTAGACTAGACCCTCCATGTGAAAGACTGGCCCTTCCAACTGTTGGCATGAGGTAGAGGACTAGAACTCTCATACAATTATGGTGAGAAATGGAAAACAGTATAATCACTTTGGAAAAACAGTTTGGCAATTTCTTAAAATGTTAAGCAATGATATACCAGATGATACAGCAATTCTATTATTTGGTATTTCCCTGAGATAAATTAAAGTCCATATAAAGACTTGTAGTAATATCCAAACCTGGAAACTACTCAAATTTTCATCAATATATAAATGAACACATTTTGGTACATCCATAAAACAGACTACTTACTAGTGAAAAGGAAGGAAAAAATGAGAGACATAACATCAATGAATAAAAAATAAGTATTCTGAGTAAATGATGCAAAGCAAAGAACAATGCTATGGTTCCATTTACATAACGTTCTAGAGAATATAAAATAATTGATATTAAGAGAAAATCAATTACTGTTTGCATGGGGGATGGAAGTGTGGGGAAGGGCAAGAAGGAAGGGATTACAAGACAGCATGAGCAGTCTTTTGGGGAGTGATGAATATGTGTATTATCTGCATTGTACTGATGGTTCCACAAGTATATATGTAGGTCAAAAGTTAACAAAATCGTACACTTTAAATATGTGCAATTTATTTTATGTCTATTATTCCTTAATAATCCTGCTTAAATATCTCAAGAATTGTCAGGTGCAGTGGCTCACGCCTGTAATCCCAACACTTTGGGAGGCCGAGGCAGGTGGATTGCCTGAGGTCAGGAATTCAAGACCAGCCTGACGAACATGGTGACACCCTGTCTCTACTAAAAATACAAAAATTAGCCGGGCATAGTGGCGCACACCTGTAATTCCAGCTACTTGGGAGGCTGAGGCAGGAGAATAACTTGAATCTGGGAGGCAGAGGTTTCAGTGAGCAGAGATCATGTCACTGCACTGCAGCCTGGACAACAGAGCGAGATTTCATCTCAAAAAAAAAGGAAAGAAAGAAAAGAAAATTAATATGTAAAATAATTATTCCATTTTAGTAATTATTTCAGCTATATGACATTTCATAACATGGCATGATATTAAAAATTTATGGATAGGATATAAACACATGAAATTAATTTGAAAAAATTAAAAGTAAATAAGCTGAAATCATGATGTAATATCGTAGGTAAATTATTTGCTTATTTTCACTTTTAAAAAATATATAGGCTGGGCACGGTGGCTCAAGCCTGTAGTCCCAGCACTCTGGGAGGCCGAGGCAGGCGGATCACCTGAGGTAGGGAGTTCGAGATCAGCCTGACCAACACGGAGAAACCCTGTCTCTACTAAAAATACAAAATTAGCCGGTTGTGGTGGCGAGTGCCTGTAATCCCAGCTACTCGGGAGGCTGAAGCAGGAGAATCGCTTGAGCCCGGGAGGCGGAGGTTGCAGTGAGCCGAGATCGTGCCACTGGACTCCAGCCTGGGCAACAAGAACAAAACTCCGTCTCAAAATATATGTATATATAAATTACCTACAATGAAACTAAATTGTTTTCCTAATACAAAACAATTTTTTTAAAATACTACTCACACCATAGATAATAAACTTGTGGAATTGTTGTTTTTAGTTACAGAGCTGTTCACTACTAAAGAGGCCATGAAAAGTGAAGATATATTTTTAAAAAGATGCATGACATGTTTAGCCCATAATTGAGGGATATTTTGGTACCATATGTCTAATTCTCTGAACTTTAAGCCTTGAACTCTATCCTGACCCTGTAGGACATAACACATTTGCATACTTTGGGAGAAGCAGCATAACTTGACCCAGTGGGTCAGTTGGGGCTATTTTATAAATACTAATTTCCCCAAACTGGATATGCAAATAGATGCATGAAAAGCCAGATGGTGACAAAGTGGTGCAGCTGGGCACAAAACCCAACTCTTTCTCCCCTTCCCCTTCAATTTAGAGAAATGTTGTATCTTAGAAAGAATAGAAGCAAAAGATTTGGCTTTCACAGGAACTGAAGAACTGCAACTGCCTGGCTGCGTAACTCTAGGGGCATCATTTTACCTCTCAGAGCTTTGGTTCTTCTGTAGGACTGAGACACCAACACTTGCATTGTGAAGATCAGGTGGAGTCCTATGCAGAGGCATTGTGTATACTGTAGGACCCAGTACAAAAGTGAGTTTACTCCATGACCAATGTTCACTAGTAGGCTGAATCTGAGTCTTTAACCAGAATGGAGAGAATAGATTGTCAGAACAGAGAAAGCAAACACAGACACAGTATTCCTACTTTAGAACACAAAAGTTTGTATTCCTGGCAAGATTTTCTCCATCTGACCATCAACACCTGTATCCTTCTTGCCTCTTGACCACAAGTTTTGTTTGTTCTCCTTGATGTGCTCCAATGATTCCAATAGGCTTAAGAAAATGACGCTTCAGCATTGCAGCTTTCATTGCCAGTAGAACTGATATTTGCTACATAAGGAAATGTTATATAGAGAGCTGTGTGATGACTTGTGTCCTCAAAAAAATGCTTCCAGTGCTTATCAATCCTGTTTCTCCACACTTGGATCTTGGGGTGATATGGAAAAGAGATGTAAGTTAACAAATGACCCAAGCATTATAAACCCTTCTACTGCTGATAATATGTGAACTGTGGTTTTATGTAACCATCAGATGTTGTCTGTAGGGTTTAATCTACCAGTGACACAGAAAGCTCCATTAATTTGTAAACCTTTTTGTTAATGATGAAAGCCTTAAAGCTGAAAATAAAATGAGTTGTCCGTAAAGAACTCACTCTCTGCTCTTATAGAGTGTGGGTCACTCTGTTTCTCCATTACCAATCCCCCTGCCTCTCTTTTTCTAAGTCTGTAACTCATCCACAAAAATTAATATAACTTGCACGTGGGATAAAAACTGAGATGAAATGGGCTTGTTTCTGCAACTTCTGAAATACATTCTTTAGGCAAATCACCCATTTCCAGGAAGCAAAACTGCCTCTGCTTTGAATATTTCCCTTTGCTTTTTCTCAAACAATTGCTATTCACAAAAAAATTGACATTGAGCTATTTGTTTAGGGATATTTATAAACATCACAACAGCTTCTAAACAGGAAGAAAAACAAAACAAAAAAAAACCTCAAACTTCCAGAAATGGGCTGTTTTTTCCTCCATGAACATGAAAATATTGCCACATGTAGCTCTAAAAAGTGAAAATATATTTTGAGCATATGCTATACATAGAGGAAGATGTCCTAAATTTTATATTTTTCCTCCCAAGCTTCAAGCTATGTTTCCAAGTACAGTCAGCATTATAGGTCTATGAGAGAAAATAATTTCATAGCACGTGTACATTGTGTCATAACAAGAGGTGAAGGGACTATTTGTTTCAGACTTATCCTAAAACCATCCTCAGAGGAAGGGCATCTGCCTCAGTGTGCGATTAACAAAGTCCTTTGCAATCCTGTCTCCAATGTCCCAGGTGCGATGACTGCATACCAAGGCTACACATAACACTGAGTTCATTGTTTCTTATTGTTTATCTCTATGGATGAAACCTTTTTGTATGGCAAAAGAAAGAATGGAAATTTGTTTTTAACAGAGATAGGGATAAATCAATGCTGCTTTAATTGGTCTCCTCCAAAGAGACTTAGATCAGACGAAACATCCGGCATGCTGGGAGATTGCTGTATTGTATTTGTAGCCAATTTTCCTTTTGGGGTAGACAACACCCAGGAAGTGTTTGAAAAATCCAAAGCCTTCGTGTATAAACCGAGTAGTCCTAGATCCGGAGATCTATCACTGAAGGACTAATCTACAAATCAGTTTTAAAACTCTGGTACAAAAATGATTTTATTTCCAGTTCACTATTTATGCACCAACATCACTAAAAACTAAACAACATGTAGCAAACCACAGAGTATAGCTCTAGGAATTGTTATTATGCTGGGATAATGCAGAGAATTGCAGCCAGGAAGTCCCAAAAAGCAAATATCAGGCTCAAGTTACCATTGTAATAACTTTCCAAATGGTTTCATCATAGGTTGATTGTTTTGAAACAACTGGAACCTTTTATATTCTACTTCCAAATGCCTGAAAGAACAAGAGACTGAGGATTCATTGCTGAAAAGTTCCAGAATATATGGAAAAGAGATCTTGTAATTCTGCCTCTCCTATGGTTCTGTGACCATTTTGGCCTTCACGTCTGTGTTTGAGTCAATGACTTAGCTCATGGGGCCTGCTATAACAAAATACCATAAACTGGATGGACTATAGACAACAGAAATGTATTTCTCTCAGTTCTGGAAGCTAGAAGTCTAAGATCAAGGCACTGATAGATTCAGTCGGCTGAGGACTCCCTTCCTGGTTCATAGACAACTGTCATCCCACTGTGTCCTCACATGGTGGAAGGGGCAAATGAGCTCTCTTAGGCCTCTGTTATTAGGGCACTAATCCCACTTATGAGAGCTCCACTCCCATGACCTAATCACCTTCCAAGACCCCACCTCCTAATACCATCACTTTGGTGACAGATGTCAATATATAAATTGTGGAGGACATACACATTGGAATGTAACAGTCGGGATCTTGATACACCATGCAATAGCGCAGAAAAGCATCTCCTTATACTTTCCAATTCTTCCTTTCCCTGGCATCAGCCAATCAATATGCATTCAGTCTATGTTTATGGAGCATCACTGTGTTCAATGCCCATGCTAGGTTCTGGTGAAATGCAAAGACAAGGAAGTCTTGATTCTTACCAGTATATAAGCCAACTAAGAAGGAAACTTTATTGCTTGCTATACCGTGATCCTTTAAAAAATAAAAAAAAAAAAGGAATGGTATATTTTTATGGATGAGGTACAATGCTCAGGATCCTGTGAGATGCTGTCCATATCACACAAGGGTGGCAAAATAACTCGATTTATGGTAGCACATGACTCAGCGTATGACATTTGCTGAGTTAGGCAACGTTTTATAATAACGACTGATGGTAATTGTTATTTTCTCCATTCACATAATAAGTGAAGATGCAGCCTTCCCATCCCACAGAGATCTGACTTCCACCTAAGAAGAACTAAAGATCTCTGGAGGCTGGGAGCAGTGGCTCACGCCTATAATCCCAGCACTTTTGAAGGTCAAGGTAGTTGGATCACCTGAGGTGAGAAGTTTGAGACCAGCCTGGCCAACAGGGCAAAACCCCGTCTCTACTAAAAATGCAAAAATTAGCCAGGTGCAGTGGCTCACACATGTAGTCCCTGCTATTTGGGAGGTTGAGGCAAGAGAATCACTTGAACCCGGGAGGCGGAGGTTGCAGTGAGCTGAGATCTCACCATTGCACTCCAGCCTGGGTGACAGAGAGAAACTCTGTCTCAAAATAAATAAATAAATAAATAAATATCTCTAGGGCACCAACATAGGGAAAAAGTCCAAATGCAAAAAGTATAAACTTATTTCACTTTTTCATTGAGATTTGCTTTGACCCAACTATGTTCACTTGTTTTAAATATCAATAACTAAGCAATCTATAAATTGCATTTTAAGGTACCCTCCTACTTCTATTCATCTGATGCATAAAATGATGCCATTTGTGATTAAATGATAAACCCTGAAACATAATTTTCTTTTTTTTCTTTTTTTTTTTTTTGAGATGGAGTCTTGCTCTGTCACCCAGGCTGGAGTGCAGTGGCGTGATCTCGGCTCACTGCAAGCTCCACCTCCCGGTTTCACACCATTCTCTTGCCTCAGCTTCCGGAGTAGCTGGGACTATGGGTACCCACCACCATGCCCGGCTAATTTTTTTAGTAGAGAAGGGGTTTCACCATGTTAGCCAGGATGTTCTTGATCTCCTGACCTCATGATCCACCTGCCTCAGCCTCCCAAAGCATAATTTAAAAATTAAATTAATATTAGGGGGATGTTAGTGTGATGGTCACCACACAATCACCTTGGAAAGGAGATTCTGCAAATGAAATTCTCAGATGAATGATCTGAAGTAGAAACTCGATAAAAATGCCACTCTTTCTTGCAGTTCTAAACTAAATTACTTTTCCAGAAGATTGGTCAGTACCCATGATGAAAAGGGAAAGTTAGGAAATATTTAAGTAAAGGGGGAATTTTCTATATTTCAAAATATATGGAGGCTGTAATGTTAGTAAAGGAAAATAACCATGAAAATTTGATTCTGGGTAGCACAACTGTAAAGAATTTTATTGGAATTTTCCGAGGTCCTGGAGTTAAAGGATTTTTTCATTTACTATATGAAGACTGTGTAATCATATAGATTATGGGTATGAATCTTGCAGATATGGACATAGGTAAGAGATCTCAGGACTTTAGCATCTGGTAGAAAGCTTTCAAAGAAGACCAACGCAGGAGGAGTTGGGGCTCTTATACTGTCATGTAAAACTGAACGAATTTGGGAAAAGAAGAAAACCTCTTTGCACTCCATTTCTTCTATCCACTATAAGAATGTAATGAAGTCATCCCCAGGAATGGTAATGTGCAGTATAATTCATCATCAACTTTATTAAATCATAGCTGTACCTGAATTCAATAAATTTAAAAGATGATTATAAAGCTTTCTCAGTGAATATGACCACCCACGAGGTTAGAAAAGACATTTGGGTGTGTTTCTCAAATGTTCATAAACAACATTTTCTCTATAGTAGCCAATTTCATTTATGGGGTAGTGTAGCAAGGAACTCTCAACCAAGGATTTCCTCATCAAAACTTGAGATACTTTACGATAGCCAACACTCTCAGAATGAGACCCATTATTTGTGGAGAACATATGCCCTTCATCCCTCTAGCAACTGGGTTAATATCATCAGCTCTAACTATTTCCAGCCAATGCCAATCCATCATCAAGCTTTGGGGACCAGAAAAGAAACAAGCAGAAAAACCATTTGCCAGAATGATTTAAGGCCTGGCATTTAGAAGTTCCTCATTCAATTGCTCTCTTGATGTGGCTGTTGGCCCTTCCTCTTCTTGAAGAAAGCTCTCATATATTCACTCACAAATGGCCTACATGTGGGGATGCACAAAAACAAAGCAGAGAGATGTTCTTTTCAAGATTGGAATTGTTTAAGAGTGACGAACTATTGCTTAAGGAACATTCAGCATTGTCCTTAAAAGGATGACACTGAGCAGGCAGGCAAAGGATCCCAGCACATCCAAATGATGAGTGCAGCTCTGTGTTTGGGTCCTGCTTTCATGATGGTAAATACCTGAGCAAAAACTGTAAACGCAGCCAGGCATCTAGATATTTGGAGTTCATCAACGACTTACGCAGCCTAGAAAACTGATTTTTTTTTCCACAAGTATATCTTACAACAGTGGTCCCCAGCACCAGGGACGGGTTTTGTGGATGGGGGCTGGGAGGGGGAATGGATTAGAGATGAAACTGTTCCACTTTAGATCATCAAACACTAGTTAGATCCTCATAAGGGGCACACAACTTAGACCCCTCGCATGTGCAGTTCACAATAGGTTTGCGCTCCTATGAGAATCTAACGTCACTACTGATCTGACGGGAGCTCAGGTGGTCATGCTCACTCACCCATTGCTCACCTTGTGCTGTGCATCCCAGTTCCTAATGAGCCATGGACCGGTACTGATCCAGGGCCTGGGGATTGGGGATCCCCGTCTTACAACATATAGACCCAAACTGAATCTAAATTTGTTCTACAGAAGCTGATGAACCAAAAGATAATGTTGTAGCAGATATTTTGGGACAGGGAAGTCAATGGACGCGGAGTGTCTTCAGTGCCTTACCTTGGAGAATGCAGAGAGTGAGGAGGCCTCCAAGGTTATGTGTCTAAGTTGTTATATTACAAAGGAAAGGACTGAAGCCAAAGAGGGCCCTTGCCCTTTGATAGAGCTGGTGGGCAGGACTAGAACCCAGACCTTCCCTCAGGTTCAGTGCTCCCTTTATTTCACCTGCCACATTCAAGGTCAGTGCAGCACTTCCACTGCCCAAGTATTGTTATATTCTTGTGTTATTTCGATAACCTTCAGGCACTGTGCATTCAGAGGCCACGTCTCCATTATCCAGTACCAAATACCCAGTGCTTCACACAGTACAGGTCAGCCTATTGATAAAGTAGCTACTGATTTTAGTTAAATGGAATTAAATTTAACTGGAAAACAGCTTTAATAACCAATAACAACACCACCACAACGATGAGAGTAGCACACACTTATAAAATGCCTACTATGAACAAGGCATCATCCAAAGCTCTTTATGTACATTAACTTGAGTTAATGTTAATAATAACCCCATGAGACTGGTTAGCACCATTACAGACATGGGAAGTGCATTGATTTTCATTTTTAAGATCATGACCAATGCATTGCGCAATCAATCATGAAAAGAGAGCTCTTAACCCTGAGCCTCGTCATTGCCACTGTGCAGCAAGATCAGGCAACCTGGGGCAGTTGGGCTCAACCCAATCTTGGACAACTGACTACACCATATTGGGGAAGTTACTTTGAATAAAAATCAGCATTTTAATTATATAAATTTTAAAAGATAATTTAGGCAAATCTGGAAACACCCTAAGTTGTGAAAGCCCAACAAGCCTCAAGGTAGCCCTGGAAAGTCCGGCTGAGCCTGCTGTTATTTGGCATTTGTAGTTTGAAGATTACTCCGGACTGAATGTTTGTGTCTCTCCAAAATCCATATGTTGAATCCCTAATTTCTAGTGTGGCTGGATTTGAAGATGGAGCCTTTAAGGATGAGGCCCTGATACAATAGGATTAATGTCCTTATAAGAAGACACACCAGAGCACTTTCTCTCTCTCTCTCTCTCTCTCTCTCTCTCTCTCTGTCTCTCTGTCTCTCTGTCTCTCTCTTTCTGCATACAGTGAGGAAGTCCCTTGTGATGACACAATGAGAAGGTGGTGGCCACTTACAAGCAAGGCAGGAAGCCCTCACCAGAAACTGAATGAACTGTGAGAAAAATTATTTCTGCTGCTTAAGCCACCCAGTTTGCCGTATTTCCTTCTCTCAGGCTGAGCTAATACAAGAGTTTTGTCTGTTTGTTGTTCTGAGAAGTAGGGGAAGAGTCAGCAAGCTTTCCCTGGCTGCTTCCAGTCTGCATGACTGCCCCCCCGCATTGTGTTCATAGCCACCCTGAGGCTAGTGTCTGCAGCAAGATGAAGGCATCCAAACAGCCAAGTTCTGCCATCCAGGAAAGGCCAGAACAAGCTCGCTTTGCTTTCTTGCGCCCATTGCCTCACAGTGTGGCTGTAAGGATTAAATTAAGTAACATCTGTAGAGCCCTCAGCACAAAGCCTGGCATAGAACTAGAAATGGCAGTGACTGTTAGAAGAGGCTGTGGAATACGTGGGTGAGGACATATAAGGCTTTGATAGAAAGAGATTAAGTGCAGGCCTCTCATCACCACCAACCTCTCATTAAGTAAGTAATTCATCCCTCAGAGCCTCGGTCTCTTCACTTGTAAAATGCCCATACTATCTATCGCTGTGGCTCTTGGGACATTGCATCACTCCCTGGCTTCTTTACACAGAGGTGACTATCTAGAGGAAGGGGAGGCTTACAGGGTGGATAAGATTCCCAGACTGCGGCTGATGTTCTATATTTTTGGCCTTGGAAAGAGGTGGGGTGGAGAGCACCAGATCTACTAGGCCCTGCAAAAGGCTCGACTGTGAGGCCTAAGCTGGGCAGAGGATGTGGCGGTTCTGAAAGAGCACACTCGGGACTTTCTGGAGAGATCTCCCTCAATTTAGGGAGCAGAACACTGGGCTAGGACTCCGGGGACTGAGCCCTGGGAAATGCAGGTAACTAGCCCCTCCAGGTCTCCACATCTTCACCTTTAAAGGAGGGGTAAAACATGATGATTTCTCAGGGCTCATGTATCCTGTGATTGTAAAGAGTGCATTCTTTTTTTGTTGAATTCTACATTAGTAAAATGTGAACACAGGGTAATTTTATTCTGCGCACTTGGTCAGCATGATTTGTATTCCACAGCCTAAGTCCCTCACAGCAAGGTTGATGTGTGTTTAGACTGCGATAACCAAGTGCTTTTATATTTTATAAAAGCCAAATTAATGATGAAAACTCACTAACGGTACTTTTCCTTTTTTCAATTCAAAGAAAATTGGATTCTTCATGTGTGTCAAGTTGGTAGCTCACCTCCATTAGGAAGGGGGGCTTATTGGAAATCCAGAGAAAGTGTTATAATCAGGAGGAAATTTTAGTAGAAGAAACCAAAAGACCATTACCAAAGCTTGCATACAATGCACCTAGCATAGCTCGCTCAGGGTGTAATGTTCCTCAAAGGGAAACTTCCAAAGCCAGAAAAGGCCACCCGAGGTCCCACAGTGAGAAGCTGAGTCACAAAAACAATCCCAACAGGAGAAGAAAAATTACTCCCTAGACTGTAAGCTGCTTAGAGGTCAGGATTTTGTCTTTCGTTTTTATTGTGGAGTCCCCAAATACTAGAAGACTGAGTCATTGCATATTGAATGAATGGAAAAGTAAGCCATTCATATTCTGGTGCCTATTCTTGAAGAATCAGACCAATGATAGATCCATAGATAGATGATAGATGATAAACAGACAGAGAGATGATAGGTAGATAGATGATAGATAGATAGATAGATAGATAGATAGATAGATAGATAGATAGAGACAGGATAAGATACGTAGAGAGATGTCTGTATCTATCCACCATCTATATCTATCTATCCATCTGTCTGTATCTATCTATCTATCTATCTATCTATCTATCTATCTATCTATCCATCTATTCATCTATCTAGAGAGAAAGACAGAGGAAACACTCAATATAAGATGTAATGCCTCAGTTTCTTCCATAGTCCACTTGTTTCTTTCCTTGTAGACTGTGAGTATTTTCCTGCTGAGGACTTCGGTTCGGATTTGAAGTGGCCATTTAGTACCTTTCCCCTTAATCTGCTTTCTGACTTCTCACAGCTTGGGGAGCTTGAATCAAAGCTTAGAGAGTTTGTTTCTTCCATAACAGAGGTCTTGTGTACAAGGTCTTGAGTCTTACTGAGGAGAGAGGCCTCTTCCTAGAAAAAGCATCTTTGTAGCATGACTCTCTGAATGTGAGGAGTCTGTGTGGACACCAGACTGCATTGTCCATGGTGTCAACAGCACAGTCAGCCCTGTCAACTGCATTCCCAACCACATTCTTCACCAGTCTAGAACTCCTGCCTTCTTACAAGGTTCTGGGAAGAGAAGACAGAAAAAGACCCAAGTCAGCAGCACACTCTTGCCTTGCCCCTACCATGGAAGCAAATGGACTTGAGATGTTTTTGCCTTCTGGTGCTATCTGTTGTTCTCCAAGGGATGAGAATGGGTTCCAGGTGGTCACTGAAAATTTTCACAGCCAGCAATCAAATACCCTTCTTAAGAGAAGACATTTTCAGGCCAGACTTACATGCCAAGCTCATGTCAACCAGTCCAAATACCTACTCAGTAGTCAAATAAATATTTATATTCAAAATAAAACTCACCTTCTCCTCCCTGCCAGACCAATGCCTGTATATCCTATCTCACCAAATGCACCATTTGCCATCCAACAATTGCGTTGGATAGAAATAGGGTGTCCTTAGAATCTCTCCTCTCTTTCACTCATCATTAGCTCCAAGCCCTGTAGCTTCAGCCTCTGAAAAACTATGTGGACCCATCCCCACTGCCACCACAATGGTGTAGGTCCTCCTCTCTGCTCACCTGGAAGAATGAAACAGCATCCCACCTACTTCCTGCCTCCATGATAGCTACAACATTAATCTGGTTAGGGACTTCAGAGGTGGCTCTTGTTTCTCAAGGCACCATTCAAACCTTTGATGTAGCTCCTGCCTTCTGCACCAGCCTCATCTTTCTCCTGTTTTTGCAATCCCTCCAACACTCACTTCCCTGGGCTTTCCTGGATGCTTACCGCTGCCTGAGCACACTTTTTCCATCCTTAGCTGGACTCCTGAGCTCAAATTTTAACCAAGCTCAAGTTTGCTGCGTGCTTCCCACTATGGGAGGTGCTTACAGGTCTGTGCCTCTCATTTTATTTTAAAGTGTGTCTGGCACCCAATTCTCACCAATCTCACAGTAACCACCTTGCCACACTCTCATTTCTGTGTCTCTTCCAGAGTAGGGGCACGTCTTACTCTGCATTATAATCCTGGCACCCAGCACCAGGCTTGCCCCATTAAGAAGTCAGTGTTTCCTAAACATCTATTGAATAAATGAGTGACTGGATCCTGAGGAATGCATGCCATGGGGGGTTGGCTTCTCTTTGTTTCCCCTACAGTTTTACAGCTTAGAGAGTTTGTGTCTTCTCTAGCCAGAGTGGACTCTTCCTGCAGGGTAGGTGGTTTGCCAGGCTCTCCTGGGCTGTTCCGAGGATGACATTTAGCCTCACATGGAAGAAGGTGAAAAAAAATCAGGCAGTTTCGATCCTGCAAAACATCAGTGACAACTCATGGTAGAAGTTTATAACTGTGTTGAGGTGTTATTCGGTTGCCAGGACTTGGAAAAGAAACGAGCAAACAAAGGCACCAAACGAGGTGTGGTGTGAGGAGAGGCCTGTCATTCCCGAGGAACAGCCCCCACGCTGGCTGGGAAGGGGAATGCAGAAAGCAGCAACAGCTCCCACCGGAGGCCCCCTCTGACCCAGGAGAGAAGGCTTGGCCTTAAATCAAAAAGACATCCTGATGAGATGGGGTAAGTAGAACAGATGGGGGAGGGCCTTCAGAAAAAAAAAAAAAATCAGATGGAGAGGGGCCAGGAGCCGGGATGCAGCAGGACTGGAGCCCTGGGGTCTAGTGACTTGTCAGCGTCAAAGAGACCAGAGGGAGGCACTGCTTCAGGGCAGCGTTGCTGGAGGGATACACGGTTTCTCTCCTGCATATCACAAGCACATAACCTTAAACATACGCAATGAAATTTATTCAGAGAAATTCTAATTTCAGCAAAATTCTAATCTACTATACAAAACAAAACAAGAGGAATGATGCTATAGCTATCATGCTATAGCAAAAGAGGTTCATCATTCCTCTTGCACAGGCAATGTGGAAAGGTAACAGGTAAGGTTACCGATTGTGTTTCTTGTTAATCCAAGTAAAGCAGGGACTTTAGGTCAAGGCTGGTTCATTCCCCGGCTCCATCACTGACTTCCTATGGTCTTCGGGTTCACAATAAATTGCTCAATATTTTTGGCCTCAGTTTCCTCATCTGTGAAGTGGTACCGTTTGCTCACATCCCAGATGATATATGAGGTGGAAGATAATATATGAGGTGGAAGGGAGGATGGATAGGTGCTAATACTTTTTGTAACCTGAAATAAACTGTACAGATGTGTTAAAAAGACAAGTGTATATTTGCGATTTGGGCAAAAATCTCCAAGCATGTATAAAACCAGCATTTGGTCAAACGTATAAGAGAGGAAGAGTGAAAAACAAGAAGAGGTCCAAGGGAATGGTGGGCTGGGAGGAAAATGGGGAGGGACACCTTCTTCCGTCCTGGGTCCTGGAGATGGGTGGAGGAGCTTGGCTGTTCTAAAAGTGTTTGACTCAAGCCCATGGGAATTCCCTGGTCCTAGGGTCAGCACTCCCTGAAACCATTCCAAGCCCTATGTGCCAGCAGGACAGAATAGCCCTCTTCCAAACAACTTGGTTTTATTCCCCCATAGCATTAAACAAGCCTGCCCACCCCCCACCAACTCAACAGCAATGCCAATGAATAGCTTCAAAAGGAGTCAATATACCAAGTTGATCAGAAAGGCCTTCAAGGCAACCTCAGTGCTACTGCTCATCCCTCTGAGCCAGCTCTGAGTTGATGCCTGATGAGAAGGCTGGAAAAGCCAAGCCTGCTTCCTTTTAGCCTAACACCCTCTCTTCTTTCAGTCTCTTCTTTCCCGCAAACCTAGGTCCTCACCCTAGGTCATTAACAATGCCTTAGCATGTCTTACAAAAGCAGAGATATTAGGTTCTGGCTATATTTCAACCTAGGTAATTGCACTCTCCCTAGCAAGGTCGTTCCTTAAAAAGACAGTCATTACAGCAACTTGGACACTCCCTCCCACCAATTCCTCCCACCTCAAAGAAAAAGTAATGATTCTCTCTGGGATTTTGGCCAGAAGCCAGTTTTGGCCAATCTGATTTCACCTTCCAGGACAAAAGCTTTTCCAGGACCTTGGGCAGCAGAGCTGCTTCGTGTTTCATAGGTCATGGGTTCAAATGCCACGGAGGTGGTGCTTTCAATAAGACCTCTGTTAACATTCAGGTGGTGGGTAACGGGCCTGGGAACTCTTTCTTCACCCTCCTTTCTTTGCCTCTACAATTTTCTTGCTGGGAAAGGTAACAGGTAAGGTTAGCTTTCATTTCCCTTCCCAATATGAGCCTTGTGCCCGGAGCCAAGTTGGCGCTCTACCATCCCATAAGGCATCTGGCTCTATTTCCGAGAGCTGCAAGTCGAATCACTCTCTCAGCTGCCTGGGGGAAAAATGGACCTTCATTTCCTATTCAGGCTTATGATTTATGCAACAATATAAATTACTATGATTCAATAAAGTAAAGTTGTATAACAAGTACATTAAATTCAGGTGTTCAATATATGAAATAGGATAAAATGTCTGATCAACATTTTTTTTTTTTGACGTGGCAACCAATGCCTGAAAAACTCTGCCACACATAAGCATTGACGTGCCTGTGCATGGAGGGAGGAAATCCTAACACGAAAAATCAAATGGTGATAGCTGCATACATCAAATACTTATTACGTGCTAGGCATCAGAGTGGGTTCTCTGAAGGGATCGCCTTATTTGTTTCTTTAAAGTTATCACTACTGTCCCTGGGATACAGATGAGCAAACTGCCTAGGGTCACCCAGCTAGTAAATACTAGTGTCTAAATTAATGCCCCGGGCAGCTAGGGTCAGAGTCTATGCTCTCGAACACTGTATGCTATTTCTTCCAAAATACAGAGGTTGAGGAGTGCAACCCCTGGGAGGTGAGGTGGAGAATCGGCTTTATTATCTTATTTATCCTTCTCTAGGTTGTAACATTCTTTGTAATGAAAGTATATTATATTTATAATCAGGAAAACATATGTCCAAGTCTTCCTCTTTTCATATTGTCTGCATTTTAGACAAAGTAAAAATATCTCAGAACAAGAAGCCTTTTTCATGAGGTTCTTTTTGGAGTTTCTAGGACGAGAGAAAAGTATTAGAATACAGCAAATTGGCAAGCTCCTTTACAAAGATGTCATCTCCCTCTAAACCTGCTTTTACTCCTACATAAGCACCATGTCTCCTCTCTCTCTCACAAATAATAGGGCCTCTTGACACATATACCAAAGAAAGCACAAGAAATCGAGGGGCAAAAAGTCGCATCTAAATGCCCAATCCTGCCATGCTTCAGGAGGATGAACTTGGCCTCTGGGTACAGCAATTGTAAAGGCTTCTGCAACTTGGCAGCATTTTAATAGCATGAGATAATTCCCCATCGTAACAGTAAGAAATATGGACTCGAGATCAATACAGGGTGAATTAGTAGTCAACAGCAATCAAGTACGACAGAGAAAATATGATTCATTTCTTAGAAGGGCTAAGATCTCAAACAGTTTATTGAGACGCTTTTGAAGATTGGAGAACTGAGCTGGAAGGAATGCTTTAATTTAATCGACAAGTGGGTTTGTGGAGCAAGCACAGACACTTGAAGGCTTTTGAGACTTTATTTTCTCTATTTCTGCTGTGACTGCCGAAATCTTATGGCTATACTTCCTCCTGCAGCTGTTTCTGAAAGCCCAAGATCAGTCCCAGGCAGGGAAAGCAGCTGACCTCACACCTTATTGCATGAAAATGAAGTTTCCAGCTCAGCATACCGGACAGTAATTAATCTAATTAACAATTATTGGGTAGCGATGAAGTTAAGAATGTCACATCTCATGGCATCCTTTTTATTTCAGATGGGCTTTTGAACGTGATTTTTCCTGACATTTAACTGCCTTACCGTATGTCTTTCCTCTTACAGAGAAACAAAATTTATTCATCAAGGATGCCAGTTCGTTTTCCTTGGGTGCAGGAGATATGAACAAATGTGGATTACCTTAATATGAAAAGTGCTGGCCCTTGGCGCCTGCCTGAATATGAATGTTGGAAGGAATGGAGAAGTCATTTTCCTTGGTGTATTTTGTTATTAAGTTTGAAGGGCAAAAGCATTGAATCTAAGCTGTAGTGACACTAGATAGCATTTTTGTAAATAAAAACTGATTTTTAAATAGTTTTAAACTGTGCCTAACGAATAAATTTCTCACTAGATATGTGTCTCTGCCCACGTATAGGAGAGGAGGGAGAGTTTATAAATTCACAGGCTCCTCTTTCCTGCCAGGTGGGGATCCAGAGATGGGGAGACGGTGGCTTCAGTTGCTGCAGAACTTCTCCAGTGAGGCTTTTTAGATTCTAGATTGAGAAGAGAAATGTGATATAGTCCATGTGTCTCCCCTTGGGGACTGTTTCGAGTTCAGTGTCTTTCCAGTCAAAGCCTGGGGGAGTCACTAAATACAAAAATAACTCTAATTCATTTTGATGCAACATCCTCCAAATTCTACCAATCAGCATGTGTTTCCTCAGGGCAGTGTGTCATTCTCTAAAGAGAGAAGTAGGGCTTGGAGGCTAGACAGGGAATTCTGAACTGACTTTGGGCACACAAGGGGAAGGAGAGATTGATCTCAGAATAGTCAATGAAGTGTCCCCGAAGTCTGTTGCCCCAAGAGAGTTGAGCTGATCCAACCAAGTGAACTTAAGGGTAAGTAGGACAGAGGACCTCCCAGTAATGAACAGCCAATTCCAAAAAACCCTGTGTTCCGTCTCATTCAGAGTTCAGTCCTTTCGTGGAGAATCTACAGGAAGAATAGCTGGTCACCGAGGTGGTTCACATCTATGGCATGTTACTCATCACTAAAAATCCAGGGAGCAGGACCCTGAGCACTTCTCCAGACCTTCATTCCCTGTGCACACCTGTCAGGAACAATGAAGTTCTGGGTATGAAGCGAATGATGTGTGATGTGGGGCAGTGGTGGACAGGTAGGGGGAGGTAAGGGGTTGTTAAACACCCACAAACTCTGTGAAAGAAACATTGTCCCCCACTTTCAAGAGATAGTAATTGAGTTTCTGAAAACTTAAGTGTTATTTAAATAGCATCGTTAAGTCACCCAACTTGGAAGTGGTAGAGAGTGGATTCTAACCCAAGTGTGGCTGATGGTAGCAGCTACCCTTTCAACTTTACCAAGCTGCACGTAATCAACACAAACTGCCTTGAGCAATATCTTGACCATTCCTAATCTTTGTGTTGTTCCAGTAATAGCTCGATTAACCAAAACATTTGGGGAAATGGGTGTTCTAATAAATTGAAATTCTACCTTAGCAAAGAGATACTAATAGAAATAATTAGATTGTCAAAATCTGTTTGTCCCACAACAAGTAACTTCTCCACTCCATTATTATTATGTGCCTGATTTGCACATACTAATGTGCCTGCAGCAGTTAAGATTTTTTATCATAACCATTAGCATACTTTATTGTGGTCTTTTTTTCTGTTGTAAGTTCAGTCCAGCAGGACAGAATCTTTCTTGCCACATTTTATACCCAGTTTATAGCATACATTTAGTCCTCGGTATGTATATATGTGTGTATACACATGTGTATGTTATGTACTATACAGTATGTATACTATTATATAATACATATTGTAGTAGAGTATATTATATGCTAAAATGATATGGAAAATGTATTATATAATATCATATGTTGCATTAATATGATACATAATGCATAATATAAAATATATTTTACTATATAATATAGCATACACTATATGCTACAGACATGTAACACATACATATAAAATATGACAGAATGAATGAAGGCAAAAACTGTACAGTCTGAGATGAAAGCCGTGAAGAACATTTTTCTGAATGCGCACTGATGTGAGGATGTCCTCAGACACAGTTGACACCCAGAGTTTGAGTCCAGGTGCTATCTCTGATCAGCTGTTATTTATGGGCAAATCTCTTAATCATCTGAGCCTAGTTAAAATGAGGATGATTATATGATTTGACACATTGACATCTTCTATGGACCAGGCTTAACTAACCTTTCAATAGTCCTTATCACTCAGATATTATGATTGGCCTCGTTTATAGGTGAGAAAACTAAGGCACAGTGAGGTTAAGTAATTTGTTCAAGGTCACACAGCTCAACCATAACAGGCATTCTGAATCCAGGGTCTACTTGTTCAATTTCTTCACCTGAGAATAAATGAGACAGTATACATATAGCATCTCATACAGCACCCAGCACATACTAAACACTCAGTAAATACTAGCTAGCTAGCCATGGCCTTCCTTCTTTAATGAGGACATTCTCCAGCTAAACACATGTGCTGTTAAAACTTGACAATATATTTGCCTTGTAAAGAATAGAAGAAGAAGTCAGTTTGCAAATATTTTATTTTCAAACTATCTATAAATAATATGTTAAGGGAACTTGCCTTTCTTATTTAAAGGTCTAATTTAGATTCTTTATCAAAATGATTTAAAATGCCTTTCACTGGGAAACCATATTTCAAAGGCTTTATTTATTAGACTTCTTGAAAGTGTGTTTTTAATGCACATTCTGACTTTTTGCCAAACCTCTTCTCTGAAACAGTAAAATTAGAGCAGCCCCCTCTTTAAAGAGTTATATTTATTTGATTTTTACATATTGATACAGTACAATTTATCAAAATAAATCCACTGAGAATTGGCACATAAATCTTCCAACTTATATCCAGAGTCTCTACTGTCATTTTCCTCTGATGAACATTCAGAGAAGTCTCATGGCAAGAAGCTTCGTTTGAAAAGAATCAAAGCTGTGTCTTCAAGTGTAACTTTTCTGCCACCAACTTCACTTTCCTCATTGCTGTGGTTCCACTTGGGCCGGAGTGGCTGTGTGTGTTTTATCTGACACTGATAATTAAATGTAATTACATTTTAAACCTCAGCAGCTGTGAACTCTGTAAAACGTGTGGAGCTCTTAAGCCAAGCTCTAAAACAATGTTTAAGCTTCTTGGGGCAATGCCGGAAGAATGTCCCCATTTTTGCCTCTTTTCATGCTGTAGGCCTTTTGTCTTTTTGTTGTTGTTGTTTAGATTATGGACAATTACTTTGAAAGAAGATGCCTACTTCTAAAAATTATGGCAATCAGATTTTGAGTGATTTCAAATAGTACAAGCATTACCTAAATCACCAAAGTGATTTTGGATATGAGTCTTTCTTTTCTAGAACTCCTAGATCTCCCGGCTGATATGTACTAAACACCAATAGCAACATTCAGGGTGGCTGACATGCATCTCGTTTGATATATAGGTTACCTGCTTGACAGTGTAGAGGTAAGAAATCCTAGTAAAAAATTAAAACTCAACTCCCTTTTCCAGGACAGAATCATTTTAATCCTCAAAATATAGAGCATTGTGAGTACATGCATTATATTTCCTTTGTTCGTGGACCCATTAAATAGTCTGTGAGGCATGGGGCTCCAACGGCACCAAACAAATAATGACAAATACAAACGTGGTCATTCATGCAGACTAATTTGACTCTTTGTATTGAGGGAGAAAATCGGAAGCATTAGAGTCCATTTTTTGCACTACTATCAAAAACAATGCTTTTTGAAAATTGAAAGCTGAAAATGAAGATGTGCCAGCACTTGTGCCTTGATAAATGCCCAGTGCTGCTCCTTCTCCTATCCCCATGTCCCATCCCACTCATATAGAGTGATCTTCCCACCTCTGCCATCTCCAGTAACTGTGCTCTACTGGCTGCAATGCCAACAAGTCCAAGCTTCCAAATTCAGAATCCCAAACCCTTTCTAATCAGACCTTACCAATTTCTCTAGCTGCTTCTCTTGAAAATTAAACCTCTAATTGACAAGCGTTGCTTGGACCTGCCCAGCATTCCTTTCTCTTTTCTAGCTAAAAAGCATCCTGTTTTCCCACTGTTACCATCCTCACCTGCACACTCTAACTTTGACCCCTTTTCAATCCCTGCGTTTAGTGAATAGAAACTCTTCTGTACATCCAGGGCTAAAAATATCCTTCCGGCTAAACAATCAGACTGTGGCGTCTCTTGGGCACAGTGATTAGTTTAGGAAAAACTTCGAAAACCAGTGAAAAACAAGCAGACAGCCCTTTGAGACCTTGTTAGGGATACTGACAGAAAGAAACTTTCTTTCTGAAGGGTGAGGGGCTGCCTGGTTTTAACCCAGACTTACTGGGGACCACAACGAAAACAACCCACGCCTATGGATGAAGCCAAAATAAATAGAAGAAAGAAACCTAGTCTTGAATAAATTGTACCTGATTCTACTATGTCAGAATCTCCTTGGACTTTCTGAGTCTATCATTCAGGAAATTGCCTACGGGCTCCAGCTAAACTGAGTTAGTTTTTCTGTGATGTTCAACATGAGTCCTGATGAATATTGCACCCAGTGCACCAAACGACGTGCATTTCTCTACTCAGGGCTTGGAATTTTGTATGTCTTTGGTGTCTGTCTGTTTAATATGGATCTATCTGCCTGAAGGTATATGGTCCACTTTTGGGGGAAATCAGGACAAAGCTATGACCAGTGTGTGAGATCTGGGCAGGTAGAGATGACAGAGCAAAGGCAATGGTGGAGAAGACTTCCCTGAGAGCTCCAGGTGGGGTCTTTTGCCCATTCCCATTAAAACAAAGTGTAAAATCCTTGTACACATCAACCTGATGTCAATAAAATAGAGACAAAGGGAGAGAAAATAGCTTTAGGGCCATAAACTCTATTGTGTAGGCCATTTACTTTTCCTTGTTCCCTAATTAAATTTCATCTTTATTTCAATCACCTATTTCAGCAGGGTTGTAGAAACTTACACCTCAGTCAATATCATGGAGCCCCTCCAGATGTCCCCAAGCCCCATGTCCACCTGTCTATCTACTGAGACTTTGCTCCCCTGGACCTTGAGTCCCTCTGCAGTCCAGTGAGAGGCTCTTTCTTACTTCTGAATTGCCCTGCAAGCACAGACATCCCTCTTGGAGATTGGGCATAGTCTCATCTACTGGGGCACACCAGACAGACCTTCTCTCTCCAAGGATTGGTAAACTCACCAGGCTTCTGCCCCAAACCTGTCTCTGGGCACATCTATCTAGGGCTCAGGATCCACTCCCACCCCAGAAGAAATCTGCGTTTATATTAGAAGAAATCATCCCCTTTGCTCAATTTTGATGAGTCTCCCACAGGGGCACTTCCCCCTTAATGGTGTACTTAGGAATCACTTTAAAAATTATTTTAATGAGTTTAGGACTTATGAAACCAAAACCAAGAAACTACTTTTATCTCTCTTTGTCCCTTTTACAGCGTTAGCAAAAGCCCACTAATTGCTGGGAAAGGCGGGTTGGGAAGGTGGAGGGCGGAGAAATAGAAACTGAAGAGGAGCACAAGCTCTTACTCAAACTTACCTTATTCCACAAAGTACTTCTCAGCCTATCATAAAGTTCTCAGTAGGTCGTCCCAAAAGCCCTTGGAGCTCCCAGTCAACTCAGCTCCCTTCCTTAGGAGAACATGGCTGCCATCTGAGAAGAAAATGAGTCTATGCACTGAGAAGAAGATGCTTAATCAAGCCTCCGCATCAGCTGAGTTGCAGATAGCCCACTTGTCTTTAGCCATGAGCACCTATCCTTAAGCAAGGGGTTGATTGACACAGCAAGATGAAAATCAGGTGTATTGCTAACAATGCTTTCTTGCATTTAAAGTATTTTAGAAAACAGGCAGATGGACTTATGATAACCAACCTATAAAGTTATATAAGTGAGAGAGGCAAGAACTGAAAAAATGGTAGCCTGACACAAGGTCTGGCTTCAAATGGGTTCAGGAGACAGCAAGGAAACTGGCAGTAGAAAGGGAAAAAATAAAAGAAAATAGGTAACCAGGAACTCCACTTTTACGTTCTTTTCTACTTTACTTCCCGAGCTGAGCCACTGGGTTTTGAGTGTTCACTGTATTTTTTTTCGCCCATCCATCCATCCATCAGCAGAGGGAGATGAATTGAGCCAGGGATGGCTTCTCTTATACCTTTACACATCCAGTCTGCTGCGTCCAGTCACATGCCCCTTGAGACATGGATTTACTGAACAAGACGTCACCAGAGCCACCCAGGATCAGAGCAGAGCTGAGAGATTCTCAGCATTTTGAGTAGAAGAAGGAAGGGGAACTAAAATTTATTATGGACCTACTGTGTGCCAGGTTCCATACTAAGCATTTTAACATAATCATTTGTCTTTGCAACTCTGAAAGACAGATTTTTTAATCCTGTTTTTTATAAGTGAGGAAAAGGAGGCCCAGAAATATTAAAGCTCTTGGTCACACAGGAATTCAGACTGTGAGTTGATTCTAGACCTTCTTTCATTTAATCAACTCTTTTAAAAAAAACTAATTTCTAAAAAAATTTGAGTACTGTGTAAAGTACTCAATCTGGCACTGAGACACCAGAAACTATATGAAATCATCAGTGTCTTCCAATCTGAGAGAAAGCAGCACACCTATAAAGGCAATAAACCAATAAAGAATAAATGATATGGAAAAAAATAAGTGCATATTGTTCATTTGTCTATACTACCTGAAGTACAAACATTTGTTGAGCTTCCACTAAATGCCAAGTACTACCTAGCGACTATCCTGTGTTTATACTTTTATACTCAGAAGCCTGTGGGATCAGCATAACATTATGCATTGTGGAGAAGGGAATTTAATTAATGTGTCCATGTTTATTCAGCTGGTACAAAGAGAAAGGCTTAAATCCAGACCATCCGAGGCCAAGGCACACATACTTTCCATCACATGTCAGTAACTCATTCAAAAGCTGACACAATGTTAGAATGTTTCATTCACATGTATGCATATATGTAATTTATATTTTCCATTGATATGTTAATTTATTCCAAAATCATGTGTTGAAAGCCCTATGGTCAGAGAACCAAAACAAAACTTAGATCCACGGGATGCATCCAGTGTCCTCAAGGAGCTTTACAGTGATAGAATCAGGAGTGAAAGGACTTGGGAGAAGCAAATCCATTCACAGTGTCAGCCTTGTGTCCCTAGTATGGTGGCTAGGCTCAACGGGACCACCTTCTCCTGGGAAACCCACAACACTCCATGAACAATACCAGAGCTTCACAACACCACACACCTGCTCCACAATCTGATTCCCATGGTCAGTTACACACTGCCAGAGCTACTAATACATACGTTTAGCAGATCTACTTAAAATTTCAGCACAATATTTTCCTTCTGAGACAGAAAAAGAGATCCTATTTTACAAATTTGCATTTTTGAAGTTCAGAAAACAGAGACCGGCAGTCCAGGAGAGCAAACAGCACTCACAGGGTAGGGGTTTTGAAAGTAAAAGTCCTGTGAGAACCCAACAAGATAAGACAGGCAAAATCCAACAAAGCATGTTCCTTATACCTGGCAAGGTGCTACTGAGAGACACGCAGCAGAGATGTAAATAGCAGAATTCATAGGGAGAAAACTTGCCCCTGGCTCAGTACCTGGCTTCATATATTATTTATCATCTCTCAGCTTTCTGTTATTTGTAAGGGCTTGCAACTGCAGAATTCTAGTGTCTCAGTCAGGCCTTTCTCTCCCTCTCTCTCTCTCTCTCTCTCTCTCCCCCCACCCCCACCCCACCACCCCCGCCCCAATTGATGGACAGTAGAATGAATTCTGTGCTGAAAGGTTATAATTAGCTTAGTAATACAACTGATGTGTTGCTATTCTGTTTTATCTCCTCCCCTCCCCCCATGATTGTACTGCAGGTAAAAAAAAAATAAAATGATCAATACTGGACTTTCATTATTAATATTTGGAAGCTCTATCGATGCCATTAAAGTAACATCAACCACTGTTTCTCTGAGTGCATGATTGTGATCATAGTGATGTTTCTTCCTTGATTCTTGAGAACACTCTTATCACTCCGAAAGCGTGCCTCAGGCAACATTCCCAAGCCAAAGTGCTGATCCTGGAGTCAACTTGGAGTGGCCTCACTCTGGGCCTGTCCAGGTTTAATAGGCTCTGACCTGGAGATTATTTATAAGGTCTGGTTTGTTAGAAAGGAAAGATTTATATGTGTGCTCTCCACACATACAGCTGATTTTGTAATCTGAAAAGGAACCAGGGTTTTGCTTTCTGTAACAATGCTTCCCAGAGTGCCACAAAACATGGTGCCAAGAAATTCTCTTCAGTAAGGAATTCACTACTAGAGCAAGCCAGAGGGAAAAAGCCATCTACAGAAATGTAGAGTCATCTACAGAGGAAAAAAATGTGGGTTCATCCTTAAAATACCATCTTTGAAGCTAAATTGGTCCTTATGGTATCCACTAAGATGAACCCCCAGTGATCTCCACTTCTTGTAACACACAATCTTGTATAAACACCTCCCCCTGAATGTGGCCTAGACCTATTAATTCACTTCTAATGATTAGCATGAGGCAAAGGTGGGGGGATATTGCTTATGAGATTAGAGGCACTCTCGTGGCTATCACATAAAAGACATCTTCTGTTTCCTACTGGCTGCTAGCTGGGGACTTCCATTCACACGGGCTGATCACCACCTGCTTCTCACACAGCAAGCTATCCACTAGAGAGAGAGACAGCACACCAAGAGAGAAGCCACAGGTATTTTATAACCTAATCTTGGAAGTGACATCTGTCACTTCTACCATAGGCTATTCATGAGAAGCAAGGCACTAAGTGTAACCCACACTTACGAGAATGTAAATAAGCTGCACCTCTTATAGGGGAAAAATATCAAAGAATTTGTGGACCTTCTTTTTAAAATTACCCTTCTTTTTAAAATTACATCTTGGTGGGTTGATATGGAATTCAGGCATGATTTGGGCCACATCCCCTTTCCCAGGTTCACTGCAGAATCCATAGAACATACTTGGTTTCATGAAAACAGAAGAAAAACTTCTAATCTCTAATACTATCCTAGGCACAGCTAATATCATCATAGCTAAAGCCTGTGCAATTCCCTGCAATGTGTCTTTGCCTGCTGTTGTGCATTCATGAGCCAGAGTAGTTACCAAGGCAAGGAACCAAGTGTCTAAGCAGACCGTATCTGCATTCTTCTCTGAGCCAGAGTGCTGCCCTTGAGTGGTTCAAAGGTCTCAACAGCTTCAGCACCAGCTGCCCTGAATCCTTACAGCCCAGGAAACCACCCTTCCTTTCCTCTCGGAGACACCAAACATCATAGCTTTAATGACCTTCTTCTCTTTGTCCTGCCTCTCTGGAAACAAGGACATACACCACCTGGCTGCCTGGTTGTCAAGGAGGGAAATGCAGGGAGAATGGCATACATGTCTTAAGTATTCTGTCCTGTTACTAAAATGTTTAGAGTACCATTCGAAAGTTCTCTGAAGCACAGAAGAGTACATTGTAAGAAGCTGAAAATGTATGAAAAGATTTTATTGTTCTTTAATGATGAATGAAGTGTGTGGGAAAGCTTGGAGCATTTTGCTTTAAAAGAGAACATTTTAGCATAGAAGCAAAAGCAGTTATGCTCAAGTCTTATAATGCCTCTCTTCGGCAGACAAGGTCTTCTCTCAGAGTGTTCCACAAAGGTTTTACACCCTGTTCTCAGTTCACTTTGAGCCCCGTTCACAAATACTGTCACCCCAATTCCACTGAAAGTTGGTCCAAAAAGCATCCTGTTTTATTAGGTTTGAAGCTGGTAAAACATGCAGTCAGATATGAAACTTCAGAAATCACTCAACCACCATAGTCACACATATTCTTTCTCCATTTCCCCAGCTGGGTAAAAAAATCAAAACCTCTTCCATCCCATTAGATCTTGGAAGCCACTTTCTTGTCCCCATATAAACAGAAACTCAGAGGCTTATTCCTTCTTTTCATATTTCTCTACTTCTTCAAGTCCTCCCCCAATAAAGGTCAAGGGTATACAGTATCTATTTTAAAGGCCAAGGGCAATTTGGCCAGTTATTATTTTAATATATATTCTTCTTGGAGAAATGTCAGCCTGTAGAATATCCTCTGAGAAATGAAAATGTGAAGGAAAATTCTTCTGCAACCTTGAAACTTTTGAATTCACTTTTAAATGAAGAGTAGACATGAGGTGTGAGGTGTGTGAATCGGAGCTTACTAGTCTTGTTTTGCAGATGTTCATCTGAATCTGATGAACTTGAACTTTTCTGTGGGCAGCCACTTCATTCAGTCAGATGTGGTCATGTCTGAGCCTTAAATCTAAAGTTTCTATGGTTGACTCCTTGTAAACTACTTTAGGACTCAGTTTGACTAGCCGAGAAAGCTACTTCAAAAATACAATGCTCAGGCTTTAATCAGGGGAGAGGTATTTTTTTAAGTATGTGTTACACTGCATAAAAAGACCAGGAATGGACCTGAAACTTAACGTGCATGGTGATGTGCCAATTTCAATTATAAATAAGGCAAACCCTATTTGGTTGATGTGCCAATATATTCCATTGACATCACATTTCTCACCGAAATGTGCACACTGGCAGAGTACATGCCTGCATCCTTATTTTGTTTTTTAATTTGCAACTCACTGTCTTTCAACTGGCTAAAAGGAGCTCAAAAATTATAAACAACCAAGAAAATGCAGTCCGGCTATCTAAAGCATAGGAGAATAATATATTTTTAGATACTTTTAAGAATAACTGAAGCAAATGTACTAGAACTACACTTACCACTTTTTCATAGTGGGATGGACTAAATTACCCATTATGTGGGAATCACACATAAAAACCTTTCTCCACATCAAGTGATAGATCAAAGGAAGAGAAGATGAGTGGTCCACAGGCACAAACCACACCTCCCGAATTCTGAGACCAGGATCGAGCAGTCTGCATTTTAACTACCTCTCCTTGACATGAAACACTACTCATGCGTCTCCCACTGAGGAAAGTCAGGTCGGCTCGGCTACAAAGATTTTCTTCCGTTCCTCCCCCCTCCCCTTTTCCATTCCATCCGAAGGATGACAGTTCACTGACTGGGCTCAGGTGAATCTAATTTAAAATCTGGACTCCAGGAGTCCCTCCCATCTGAGCCTTGCAGGGAGGGCATCTGTCAGCATCCCAGTGTGGGTCCGTGGCATATTTACGATTTCAGTGATGGCTTGCTCATTCCCACAGCAGCTGCAGTTGCGCCCTCACCCCACCCCCATCTGCACAGAAACTACCCAACCAGATTATTCTGACGTCCATTGACAGATAAAAACACAATGTGTCCTCCTGTCATCCCTCTGCCCTCTTCCCTCCTCTTTTGGAATAGTAAAGGGCCATCAATATGTCAATTGAACAATCATCTTGCAGTTGTGCTACATGTTTACCAATACTCTAAAGAGGCCATTCATTCATTCTCTCCTTCATTTAACAGATATTTGCTAAGGGTCTCCTTTGGGCCAATCTCTCACCTAGTCATCAGGATACAACCATAAACATGCCAGCCCAGTGTCCGACCTCATGGAGCTCACTTCTCTCACACTTTTCACATGGGTAGCTTCTTGACCTGTTAGCAATCTTCCGTTCCTATTAATTTCCTAGGATCGGATGGGAAATGACAGCCAGGTCTCTGCTGAGGACTTCTATTTCAGAGATGTCCAAGGCCTAAAAGAAAGAGCAACCCTGCAGGATTTGCACCATCCCTGAAATGGGAAAATATTAGCAGAACCAGTAAGGCCTTTGGACCGGGAGTCAGGAGAAGCATCAGGCACATTGCTCATGCCTCTTCATCTGGGCCCATTATGTGACAGCACTGCCCACAGCTCTGGGCAGTGAACAAGGCAGGCTTCAGTTCTCTGTGGGTGGTGGGGGGTTACTGGCCTAGGTGATATTGGAGGAGGCAGGAGAGCAGGTAAACAATAAACAAATCTATAGATGTGGTCTTTGCAGTGGACAATAAATGTTGTTAAAATAATAAAGACAGAAGGCCAGGAGCAGTGACTCACACCTGTAATCCCAGCACTTTGGGAGGCAGAGATGGGCAGATCATGAGGTCAGGATTTCGAGACCAGCCTGGTTCACACGGTGAAACTCTGTCTCTACTAAAAATACAAAAAAATTAGCCGGGTATGGTGGTTGGCGCCTGTAGTCCCAGCTACTTGGGAGGCTGAGGCAGGAGAATGGCGTGAACCTGGGAGGCGGAGCTTGCAATGACTGGCACTCCAGCCTGGGCGACACAGTGAGATCCCGTCTCAAAAAATAAATAAATAAAATGCATAAATAATAATAAAGACAGAAAAGGAAGTCTGGGAGCTAGGCTCAGTCCTTCACCCCTCTGGCCTCAGTTTCCTCATCTATAGAATGAGTATGACTCTAGATCATCTTCAAGGTTTGTTCCTCTGCACCTAGAAAACCTGGCCCAGGCCATGCCATCTGCCCAGTTCCACCTGTCTGCTTCCTTTCTGCACTTCTTGGAATGTTCCAATCATCCATGGGTTTAAGCACTCACGCCCAGCCGGGAATATATAAATGATCACTCAGCTGTGAGGAGTACTGGGCAGGTAGCTCTGTGAAAGGGCTTTCACGGATACTGCCTCATCTAATTCCATCATCTTTACACAAATACAAACCAGGGCAGATGTGTTTTTTTCTCTTTCACAGATAAAAACATTTTGGCCTCAGAGAAGCAAAACAATTTGACAAAAATTCCAGCAGAAGGAATGAACAATTGGGCTGAATTTAAAACCAGCCTTCTACTTCCAAATTCCATATATGCATAAACTACTAATCAGAAAATACATGTGAAGGGGAAGAACTGAAGGAGAGAGGAGGAAGGAAGAACCCTGGTGGCTATCAGAGGCAGTTCATGGGTAGGCAGTGAGACCCACCAACACAGAGCTCAATTCACCTGGACCCTTAGCCTTTGCCAGGTCCTTGGCCCATGGAATCCTTCTCCAGCCCTGGTTTTTGAACCTACCAAGGGCCACACACAGTGGGGACTAGTTTAGAGCCACAAAGGCACTGTTTGCCAGCAAGTATGTGCAGTGGCTCAGGCCTGTAATTCTAGCACCTTGGGAGGCCAAGACAGGAGGATTTCTTGAGCCCACAAGTTCACGACCAGCCTGAGCAACATAGTGAGACCCCATCTCTAACAGAAAGAGAGATAGAGAAAAGAAAACCCTCTGAGTAATCTCACAGAAACCAAACCCTGCTGTCATCAGAGTATGACGTTCCCTCCAGCTACTTGGATTAACACTAGGTGCGCATCTCCGGTGACTGCTTCCAAGAAGGGGGCTCTGAGAGACAAACGTCAGGAAACCAGAGCAAACCTGGACTCTACATAATCAGAGTTTTCTTCTCACACAGAATAAATCTAACTAAAGTCATTCTCCAAGGAATTATCAAGCCAATCCTTTTCTTACCCCTAAACCAAGTTGCGATATGTGGGATTATCAGAAGTTCCTCTATGGTGTTTGCAAACCAACAGGTGCTGCATATAGAACGTTTATTAACTAATAAAAGAAAAACAGAAATTGTGTACTAACCAAAAGCAATTAAGAGTTAAGTCTTATCAAAGCAGCTGACTATTAGGTATCCAGCTAAGGTACAGTTGTTTACGTTGCTCCATTTGAATCAAGTGTACATCAATACTTTTTGCATACTCCTCGGACAGGTCACATTGATTTCACAATACCACATCTTCATCATGGTCATAACCATCCTTGTCATCAATGGAGCCCACAAGTCCACCCCTGGACTTTAGGCATACTCCCTGCATTTCATGGAGGAGACCCTTGGTACTTTCCCCAGGGTCTCACAGTGACCATCACTGCTGAGGTAGAACCCAGATCTGTCTGCCTGCAAAACCCACACCCTTCAAAGTTGTCCCTGTGAAAGTCCTACACCCTGCACTTAACCCACTCGTGGCAAAGCACAAAGTGGTCTTCGTGCAGGGACTTGCAAAGCACCGATAATCACCCTAGCCCTCACTCCACTGAAAATATTTCTCCTACCAGGTTGTGATTTCACATGAAATTTTGAAGAGGTTGACTTAAAAGTCACTCTTTTTAGGGGGGAGAACCACATTAAGACATTGTTATCTTTTAATCACCATTTATTCTAAGGAGCCGGGTTACTGTCAGTCCACTCAGAGAGCCCTAACTCATGAGGCAAGGGGACATGTGTGTGGTTTCAGGGAGAATGACCCCCCCAAAAAAGTAGTTATTTTCCCAGTGAGCCACGCTTCTTTGGGTTGGTGTTCATGTGATACTTTGAATCTGGACTGGACCTGTAACATGTAATAGATAGGGACACGGGCCCCCACGACCCCAGGCCAATTCCTGGCCTTACAAGGCTTGGCAGCTTCTTCTCTCTTGAAGTGGTTGCTGTGGGGAGTTGCAGTGACTTAAATGATATCGCCTACAAAGATATGCCTGTGTCCTAAGCCCTAGGACCTGTGAATGTGACTTTATTTGGGAAAAAAGGTCTTTGCATATGTTATTCAGTTAAAGATCATTAAATCATCCAGGATTATCTAGGTGGACTCTTAACAATGTCCTTATTTTTCAAAAGGATAGTGGGCCCAGTGGCTTGCGCCAGTAATCCCATCACTTTGGGAGGCTAAGGCAGGAGGATTGCTTGAGCTTAGCAGTTTGAAACCAGCCTGGGCAACATAGTGAGACCCCCACTCTGCTAAAATTTAAAAAAATTAGCTGGGCATGGTAATGCACACCTGTAGTCCCAGCTACTTGGAAGGCTGAGATGGGAGGACCGCTTAAGCCCAGGAAGTCAAGGCTGCAGTGAACCCTGATCATGCCACTGCACTCTAGCCTGGATGACAGAGTGAGAGATTTGAGGCACAGAGGAGAAGAAGGCCATGCAGAGGCAGTGGCAGAGATTGCAGTGATGCTGCCGCAAGTCAAGGAACACCTGGAGCCACCAGAAGCTGAAAGATGCTTCTCCAGAGTTCTCCCCTAGAGTCATTGGAGGGAGCACAACCCTGCAGACCCCTGGATTCCAGCTTCTGGCCTCCAGAGGTATCAGAGAATGAATTCCTTTTAAGCCACCCCAGTTTGTGTTAATTTTTTACACCAGCCCCAGGAAATGAATACAAGCGTGCAGAGAGTACACATAAGAAGTACGTCTGTACCATTGGTAGTGGAAAGACCCTGAGACCAGATAATAAGGGCAAACCCCCCAGCATTGCCCCCATAGGAACGAAGCTTCCATGACTCCAGCCCCAGTCACTGGGTGACTACAAGCTTATGAGAGGCCACAAGCAAGACCAGCAGAAGTACTGCCCAGCTGAGCTCATGGAAACCTAGGCAATAAGAAGGTGGCTGCTGCTTTAAGTCACCAAGTTTGGGGAAATGTTTTGCATAGCCATGCTTCACTGAAAAGTAGACTAGACGGCAGGTCAGGAGAATTGAGGTCAGATGTCAGAGGACCCTGAGCCCTGAAAATAAAGTACCGCAATGGAATGGAGAACATCATTGGGGAACAACGTGTGGAAAACAACATTGTCCATGTCACAACTCTGATCTGGACTGTGAAACAGAAATAAATCAGTCCCCAGCATTCAAAACTTCGAGTCCTCAGCCAGAGAAAGCACAGAAATGGTGTCTGGCAAGGTTGGGAATAGAAGGGCTAAGAGTAACTTCAGTGCCTAGGGGATAAAAATGGGCCAAGTGGAAAATGAATACATAGTGATACCGTGCGTGTTAGTTTCCTCTCGTCACAATATCAAATGACCACAGCACAAAGTTATTAGCTTACAATTGTGGAGGTCACCAGTGTGATAGGAATCTGCTGGAATGAAAATCAAAGTGTTAACAGGGCTGGTTCCTTCTGCAGACTCTAAAGATTCTCCATTTCCTTGCTTTTTCTGACTTCTATGGCTTCTAGATGCCACCTACATTACTTGGCTTGTGGCCTCTCCTTCTGTCTTCATAGTGCATCACTCCAACCTCTTGTTTTGTCCTTACACATTCCCTCTCCAACTTTAATACACCTCTCTCTCTTATTAGGCTGCTCATGATTACATCAAACCCTCTCAGATAATCCACAATAATATCCTCATTCTTAAGATCCTTAACATAATTCTACGGGCAAAGTCCTTCCTGCGATGTAAGGCATGTATTCACAGGTTCCAGCAGAAGAGCTCCCCAGCTGAGCTCACAGAAACATAGGCAATAGGGGGATTCAAGTGTAGACATCTTTAGGGGGCCATTATTCAATCAGCCACATCATTTTGTGTTTAGCGATCACTTGCTATGCATTAGGCACTGAGCTACTTCTTTTTTTAATTTTGTAATTTTATTTAAAAATTTACTAAACATGAGGAGTTTGCCTCAGATAGTGCATAGCTTTTTACTGGAAAAAATCCACAGTTGGTCTCTTTATCCAGTGTCTGTGCCACTGTTTGGCATCTTGTCCTTTCAGGGCCCTTCCCTACCCAGGCCTTGGGCAAACCCAACCCTGTTGGCTTTGGTTCTTCCTGGACCACCCACTGAAACTGAAACTCCCTTCCTTACCCCCCAGAGCATTCAGCTCTGTGTAAAACTCACCAATGACAATAGAGACTTCTACAGTTAAAAAATCTATCTGCCAAGGTGATTACTTTTTAAAATGGAGAAACTATGGAAAACATATTTTATTTATTTGTTTGATGTCAATACTATATGAGTTTTTAAATTGCATTTATTTTAGTAAGAATACTCAACATGAGATATATCCTCTTAACAAAATTTTAAGTGTATAATGCATTATTGTTGGCTACAGGTACAATGTTGTACAGCAGAGCTCTAGAGCAAATTTATCTTCCTTGACTCCAACTCTATGTCCATTGATTTGTAACTCTCTATTTTCCCTCTTCCCAACTCCTGGCCACAACCATTCCACTTTTTGATTCTATTAATTTGACTATTTTAGATATTTCATATAAGTAGAATCATGCCTTCTTGTGACTGGCTTATTCACTGAACGTAATGTCTTCAAGGTTCATCCATGTTGTCACGTATTGCAGAATTTCCTTCTTTAAGGCTGCATAGCATTCTGTTATATATATAGACCATTTTTCTTTATATATTAATCTGTAGATAGACATTTAAATGGCCTCCATATCTTGGCTACTGTGAAATAGTGTTGCAATGAATATGTGAGTGCCAATATCTCTTCAAGATCCTGATTTTAATTATTTTGGATAAACACCCAAAAATGGATTTGTTGGATTCTATGGTTGTTCTATTTTTAATGGTCTTAGAAAACTCTATACCAAGCTTGTCCAGCCTGGAACCCAGGATGGCTATAAATGAGGCTCAACACAGACTCATAAACTTTCCTAAAACATTATGAGATTTTTTTTGGCGATTTTTCTTTGTAGCTCATCAGCTATCGTTAATGGTAGTGTATTTTGTGTGGCTCAAGACAATTCTTCCTGCAATGTGGTCCAGGGAAGCCAGAAGATTGGACACATCTGCTCTATACTGTTTTCCAAATCAGTTACACCATTTTACATTCCCACCAACAGTGCATGAGGCTTTCAATGTCTCCACGTTTTTGTCTGTGCTGGTCGCCATTGGTTTTTTGATAATAGTTATTCTGACAGGTATGAAGGGATATCTTGTGGTTTTGATTTGCATCTTCCTGATATTTAGTGAAGATAAGCACTTTTTTTTAATACTTGTTGGACATTTGTATGTGTTTTTTGGAGAAATGTCTATTCAAATCCTTAGCTCATTTTTTGATAGGGTTATTAGGGGTATTTTTTTGCTAATAAGTTGTAAGAGTTTGTCATTTTGGAGATTAAACTCTTATCTGATATATGATTTGCAAATATTTTCTCCTATTACATAGGTTGTCTATTTATTCTATTGATTGTTTCATTTGATATGCAGAAGTTTTAGTTTGATTTAGTCCTGTATGTCTATTTTTGTTTCTCTTGCCTGTACCTTGATGTCATATCCATTGAATCAAAATGAGCTATTTTCTAGCTTACTTCATCCTCACAACAGCTTTATGAAAGAAGTATTATCATTTTCCCTACTTTAAGGGAGAAACTGACATTCAGCAAAGTGAGAATCCACCCACTCTACACAGCATGTAAGAGATTTTCTCCCTCTAAGAGAAAAAAGAAATACAAAAGGAAAAGTCTTCCTGGAAGAATATTAATACTGAATTATCTGTATTTGGATTAAACAAAAACACAATGATAATTGCATATGATTACATCTCAGGCACAAGTCCTTGGGCAGACATTGTCGTAACAGCCAGAAAAGGAATGACACATTAAAATGCTGGAGAGTAGGGTTTTACACAGAGGCATCATTTTTGTTTGTCTACTTGTATTTAATAGAAATCACATAAAATTATATTTCCTTCTCTGTAAAAGCATTTAATTAGTTCCTACCAGTTTCCCAGCCTTGCAAGATACTTCAAGCAAAAATAAAATATCATATAAGACACAGTGCCTGCCCCAAATATGGAGCATGTGCCTGTGCCCAGAAGCCACTGAAAGGTATGAGCTGCCCGGAGTTGAAAAGTGTTCTGGAGAAAATGTAGTACATGGTTTGGATTCTAAAGTGGCTATATTGTAGATAAGAGGTAAATCAGGAATGGAGAGTGTTTTCTAAGTGAGAATACAGTCATGATCAAAATCATAGAAGACACAATAATCCAGTGTGCTTTGGGAAGAGCAATAAGATCAACCTGGCCACCCCAAGTGCATAATTGTGAAGTTAATGAGCGGGCCCCTCCTTGCAGGAAGCCTTGAGTGGCATCAGATTAGGAATAGGAATGTGAGAAGAGCAGAGGTCTATGGGGCACAATGTAAAGGGAAAACTGATGGAAAAGAAAGGAAAATGAATAAGCAAAAAACAATTTGGAAACCCATGCTTTATGAAGATGACATATTTTAAAGAAAGGCATAGTGGCTTTGTAATGGCTCCACTAGGCCAGTCAAATCTGCGTCTCCCCAAACCCTCTTTCTTGTGTGTTTCTGGTTTGAATGGACCACAAAGGAAATTTTTAAGTGGGTTTGGAGGGTGCAAGGCAGAAACAGACATTTTGTAGCTCATACACTGTTGCTGATCTGCTGACTTGCCTCCTTTGTGTGAAGCAGCAGCTGGGCCAGCAACCTCTCCACCTTCCCCTAGAGCATCCCTCAGCTTCTCTAATTCCTGGGTCAAGTTTATGCATTTAGCTTCATAACAACCGGTCTCAGTTTCTGGGGGACAATGATACCATCAAATTCAGAGGCACTAAGAACTGACACATGTCTCCTTTCATCCTACCTGATCTTGCTGTTCTGCACTTTATACCCATTTTATCTTTCTGCCTGCCTGCCTTGGGGGCTTGAAACTCCAGCATCAGATGTGAAGATAACAGCACAATGGCTTTACAGAAACTCTTTAATCAGCTGCCATAATTATATAAACCAAATTCCTATAAATTATATGATGTGTGTGTGTATGTGTGTGTGTGTGTTCCAGTTCTAAGGGTCTAATTTCCTGGTTTAACCCTCACTAACAGAGAAGGGCAGTGAGATAAGATATTAAAGATTCATAATAATAAAAATGATTATAGAAAAACAGTAACTGATATTTATTATCTCCTATTTTTTCAGTGGTATGCAAAGTATTTTACAAAAGTACACTAATCCTTACAACAACCCTAGGTAGCTACCCCTGTCTCCAGTTTTCAGCAGGAGAACAACTTAATAGCTCACAAATCCAGAATCTTGCAACACTTTTGATTCAAAGCCATATCTGTCTAACTCTGGGTGATTGGCCATTAACATTCCCTCTCTATCACGGTGAGGAGGAGAAGTGAAGGCCCTGCCTCATTGAAATTCTGGGGACGGAAGCATCTTGGTGCCATGAGCAGAAACAGGACACATTAGAAAAGGGATTAGTTAAGCATTAGGTAGAGAGTAGGGAAAGGAAGGATGGAGGTGAAGGTAATTTGAGACATATTGAAGATGAGATGATGAGAGATTGTTAAGAATTAGATGCTCATATTCAAGTTAGAAATTATATATTTCTTTTGTTTCACAAAGAATGTTTCGTGGGTTTTAGGCTTGTACAGAAGTACATAGTCCTATGAACAATCTGCCTGCAAATGGAAACCCACATGGAAAACTGCCATCATTTTAAGTCTGTAACTTCGGTAGAAAGAAATATTTCACTTCTCTGATGGGAAAGAAAGAAAAACTTCCTGAAGCAGTTAAGATCTCAAAATGGCTGGTGGGAGAACAGATCCAGCACTAGAGGAAGATTTTATGCCTGGTGGAGAAAGCATTTCCAGGGGCAGAGAGGGACAAGAGGCAGTGCATCCAGTCTGTAAACTCTGGGTAACCTGGAAGAAACCAGAAACCAAACAGGATCCGGGAGCTGGAAGCTGCGTGATGGCCAGGTGATACGGCTTATAAAGACAGGGGCCAGAGGCCACACCATGGGAAATGAAATGCGCTAGTGGCAGGTCAAGGAGCAGGAGGAGTAGTAAAAGTTGAGTGATTTCTTGTGTGATTAAGGGTTTATTTGGTGTTATCTGGAGTTAGAGGGAAATATGATAGGGGAGCCCAGTTTCTAGGCCTTTACACATGCCTACCCCAGGTTTATAGAATAAAGCAGCTCAAAACAGGTTGTATGTGGAGATTATTATTTTAACCTCTTGACCTACTCCCTCCAAAAAATAAAGTCCTCCATTTACGATCACTATCTGAAACATATGGCAATTTTGAGAACAGTGTTTTTAAAATCTTCTCACAGAGAGGTATCAGTAACGAATTGGTGTCATTGCCTTGATACAAGCAAAACAGTCACTTATCACTGAAATGTTCTCAGATAAAATTCTCTGTTTTTAGAAAGTCAACTTAGGAGTCCTAAGACTTAAAAATTCTTTTCACACTCTGATTATCCTTTTTCCACAAGCAGTCATTTATTTCTCGTAATATCTCTCACACACACACACACACACACACTCCAGAAACAACACATTTTTCTCCTGTGTAGAACATGTTTTGATTTGCAATTTCATTAACATGAGAAATATACTTGGTTTTAAAAACAGATAAATGTGGGAGAATAATTTCCTAAAGGAGGTAGTTTTAGCCACTTATTTGTACTACAATAACTTTATCTATAATTCTTCCCTCAAGGAAATTGGGTATAGTTATAATTTTTCAATAAAATGGCAATTTTTCTATGCTCTCAGATTTTCAAAAAACTTAATAGGAATAAATTCTCAATTCTGACCCTTGAAATCTTTAACTGTACATTTTCTTAGATCATCAAATACATTTAAAATAATGCGTTTCGGGGTTTTAATGTTCATGCCAGCCTTATTATATAGTCACAATTTTTTAACATCATAGGAAATATTCATAAACTAATAAGCTTATTTTTTGCAAAAGAATTTATATATATATAAATAATTTTAGGGAATTTGGGGGATATTTCCCTCATCATCTTCCAAAATCAAAAATTGAAACTTAAGTTTCACAGATCTCAAAAATCTATGAACCAACATATTTTTGTGTTCAAAACAACATCAACAAAAACTTAAGTAGAGAAACCTAAGATACTAACACAATTCACAATGGAATAGAAAAAAGTATCCTTTACTTCCTCGCATTCAATGGATGGCCTCAAGGCTGAGTAAAGAAAACAAAACTGATACTTGAAAAAAAAAAAAAAGCTGAGTGCTTCTAATGCATTTAGGAGCAGGTGTCGAGGTAGCCAAACGGAACTTTAGGGTCACTGGGAAGGAATGTCAGAGCTGAGTTATTAAGTTTAAGCAGAAAATATGGCCTGAAAGTTTAGCTTCGAACGAATTAAGGATGTGCCCAGGAATGAGTGAAATATTTTCTGTGCGAGTCACAGGGTTAGCAGGTTGGGATCCAGCATCTGGGGCTTATTACATGTGCTTTAGGTGACAGGTGGCTTTAGGAAATGGAGCTCTCATAGAGCTTTTAAAATATTTTCCTGGGAAGGGTAAATAATTCTATGCCTTGCTGGTTTCCCTTCTGCGGGCTGTTTGAAATACAAAAACACATCTTAAGCCACATCAAAGTTGTTTCAAGTGCAGACAAAGGCAAACATCCTCAACTCTGACACATGGCTACATCGGTTTCACTTCCAGCATTTTGAAATCTGTTCTGTGCACAACGGGTAGAGATCAGTTACCAAACCCTATTGTTACATTTATAAAACTAATATTTATCAGTCATCTTTTTAATGCTTGATTTTCATGAGCCTCAAAACGTTTATTGCTCAATTAATTCCTAGGGGTAGCCACAGATGTTGAGCCCGAGAAAATAACCTCAGCTTTGGCACCAAAAATAATGTGACGAGGAATCATTTCAACTTTTACAAATAAAAGAAATACTTTCTTGAGTGCTTGCCAAGTCAATGATCATTTTGCTGAGATCAAAGATGATGGATGATTTATTCATAAATATTTACCTTGCCTTTATTTTGACTCTTTAGCTGTTTTTGTTGTTGCCATTTTTGTTTGTTTTATTTTTTGGTTCTTCTTGCATTTTAGTGCATGTTTTATATGATGTCATGAACCACCTAGAAGCCCAGATTTACCCTGTGGGATACATCTCAATCAAAGAGAATCGCATTAAGAAGCATCATTGTTTCCTGATGATTAGCCAACTTTTTTGTCTCCCTCACTTCATATAAAAGAATGTGTGAAAAGAGCAGGGGAAGTTGTTTTTCTTCTGCAATTCTGGAATATGATTGTAGTTCAGTGTCCTGGAGTCACACCAAATAAGTTTGTTGCCCTTAACAATTACTCGCTGATTTTTTTGCTCGTGTTTGAACATCTCCAATGCATTCTAAATTTACAAGAGTTTTTACATTGGGATCTTGACAAAATAATATGAATTTGATTCGTTTTGCACTCCATGAAGTTATTTTCCATTTTTGTAAGAACTGCATGAGTTTTAATCATATCTATATAAGGAGCTTCATGATTGAGTGGATTCATTTATAGATTTTGTGTAATATATGCCTGTGCCATTTTTTGAAATTGTGATTCTTAAGGACAGGTTTTCTTCATTTTAGTGCACTATCATTTGCATGCAGTTCTAGAATATGAAGTTAGTACTTTAATAAATATTTGTGAGAGTCAGAGATGCTGAAACATCTTGGAGGTTGCCTAAACCAGAGATTTTCAAACTCAGGACCTCCTGCATTAAAATCACCTAGGACAGTTTTAGAGTGTAGATTGCTGAGACTTTCCATCACAGTATAACTTAGTAGTTCTTGGTTGGTTGGGGTCCAGGAAATCTAATTTTTTTTTAGTTGTCTGGATGATTTTCATTTGCAGCCTTCTTTGTCTCATTGATTTAAACACATCTTTGCCTAATATAAGGATTGATCTCACCTGATTTTCACAAAATAAAACCTTCAATGTATCCACAATGTAGATTATGTAAATCTTAAAGGTATTTAACAAATTATTGCATTAATTCCCCTTATTTTGTACTCAGAAATAAAGTAAATTTTTCAAAGTTATGGAGCTGCTTAGCACCAAAATCTAGAGCAAAACTTTGATCCCCTGACTGAAAATTCCAGACTCTCCACCATCACTTCTTCAATGCTTCTTATTTAAAATCAGCCCAGAGCCCACATAATTCCTATACAGTCATGCACTGTAGAATGAAATTTAGATGAGGGTCCCATAATATTACAATGCCATATTTTTACTGTACCTTTTCTATGTGTAGATACATGAAATACTTACCATTGCGTTACAATTGCCTGCAGTGTTCAATACTCGTTGTACAGGTTTGCAACCTAGGAGCAACAGGTCATACATTATAGCCTAGGTCTGTAGTAGGCTATACCATCCAGGTTTGTGTAAGTACACTCTATGATGTTCATTCAACAGTGAAGTCACCTAATGGTAAATATCTCAGAATGTATCTGTGTCAGTCTGTTCTTGTGTTGCTATAAAAAAGAAATACCCAGGGCAGGATAATTTATAAAGAAAAGAGGTTTAATTAGCTCATGGTTCTGCAGGCTGTACACAAAACATGGCACAGGCAACTGCATCTGGTGAGGGCCTCAGGAAGCTTACAATCGTGGTGGAAGTCAATGAGGGAGCTAGCCTATCACATGTTAAGAGAGGGAATGGGGAGGTCCTACATTCTGTTCAACAACTAGATCTCACATGAACTAACTGAGCAAAGAATTCACTCATCACCAAGGAGATGGTGCTAACGCATTCATGAGAGATCTGCTCCCATGATCCAATACCTCCCATTAGGCCCAATCTCCTGCAGGTCACATTTCAACATGAGATTTGGAGGAGACAAACATCCAAACCTCATCAGTGTCCTCGTTGTTAAGCCAGGTATGACTATAATTGATACTGTCTTCTAAGGGCCCATGGACAAGATCCCTTACTACCTATAAACTTACACCTTCTCTCAAATAACTTACTTGCTTTTTAAATTATTACCCTGTGGTTTCAGTGAATCTATTGTCACATACTCAGAGACTTAGATTATCATCGAGACTAGATAAACATAAAACATTATGTGTTGATATGGAGGTTTATTAAATTCAAAAACACCATGTAACAAAATATGCTACAGCTGAATACATATTTAAATAAATGTTAAATAATGCTCTTTACAATTACTTGATCACCCATGGAAATCCCTATATTCATATAAACTAAGAAAAAATAAATAACATAGCTGAAGAAATGCTTATCAAATTAGAAAGTTCAGAGAATTACATAGCAATGTAAAAGAACCCAAGTGAGAGGTTTATCCTTTATGAAAAACAGAGTTTATAATTTATGTCTTTCCCACTTGTCTCTTTTCTTCCTTCTCTGCTGTCCTAGTTTTCAGCAGCATTCATTAAGCAAAACACATTTGCATTGAGGTTACCTTGAGTATTTCTATTCTCCACTAACAAACCACATTTCTTCTCACATAAATCCAGGTAGACTTCAGAGTAATTTTTAAAATACTTTTCAAAATAGACTTTATTTTTAGAACAGCTTTAGTAACTCACAGCAAAATTGAGAGAAAGGAACAGAGACTTCCTGTAAAGCCCCTGTTCCTATACATGCACAGCCTCTCCCCCTCCAGTATCAATTCCCTGCACCAGGGTGATGCATTTAGTACAATTAATCAACCTACGCTGACACATCATTATCACATAAAGTGCATAGTTTACATCAGAGTTCACTCTTGATGTAGTATATTCTATGGGTTTTGACAAACATACAATAATATGTATCCACCACTACAGTGTCATACAGAATAATTTCACAGCCCCAAAAATCTTCTGTTCTCTGCCTATTCATCTCTCTTTCCCCTCTAACCCTGGCCAACCACTGATCTTCCTAGTATCGCCATAGCTTTGTCTTTTCCAGAATGTCATAGAGTTGGATCAAACGGTATGTAACCTCTCCATATTGGCTTCTTTCACTTAGTAATAAGGACTCATTTAAGTCTCCTTTTCAAGATTTGATAGCTCATTTCTTTGCACAGCTGAGCAATATGTCATTGTCTGGATGTACCACAGTTCATTTATCCATTCACTTACTGGAGAACATCTTGGTTGCTTCCAAGATGTTGGATGCATTTGCCAGTTATTATTAAAGCTGCAACAAACAACCTTGTGCAATTTTTTTTTTTTTTTTTTTTTGTGGATACAATTTTCAGCTCCTTTGGGTAAATACTGAGAAGAATAATTGCTGGATCACATCATAAAAGTATGTTTAGTTTGATAGGAAAGTGTCAAATATTCTTCCAACGCAGCTGTACCATTTTGCATTCTCACTAGCATTGAATAAGAGCTCCTGTTGCCTTCCATTTTGCCATCAATGAGGGTTGTCAGTGTTTTGGGTTTTTGGCCATACTAACAGGGCTTCAGCAGTATCTCACTTGTTTTAATTACCATTTCCTTAATGACATATAATGCAGAGCATCTTTTCATATGCTTATTTCTCATTTGCATATCTCTTTGATGAGAGGTCTGTTCAGGTCTTTGGCCCATTTTTAAAATCAAGTTGTTCTTTTTTATTGTTGAGTTTTGAGGGTTCTTTATATATTTTGGTTAAGAATCCTTCATCAGTTATGTCTTTTGCAAATTATTTTCTGTCTGTGGCTTGTCTTTTCATTCGCTTGATTGTGTCTCTCAGGGGCAGAAACTTTTTATTTTAATTAAATATTTCTTACCAATTCTTTCTTTAGAAGATTGTGTCTTTGGTGTTGTATCTAAAAAGCCTTTGCCCAAACCTACGTCATCTAAGTTTTTTTCAATGTAATCTTGTAGGAGTTTTATAGTTTTGCATTTTACATACAGGTCTGCGATCTATTTTGATTTAATTTTTTTTGTGACAAATGTAAGGTCTATATCTAGATTCTTTTTTTTCATATGTGGATATTCAGTTGTTCTAGCACCATTTGTTGAAAAGATTATTCCTCATTATATTGCCTTTATTCCTTTGTCAAACATTAGTTGATTATACTTAGATTATCTATTTCTGGACTGTCTATCCTGTTCCTTTGACTTATTTGTCTATTCTTTCACTAATATCACACTATATTAATTACTGTGGCTTTATAGTAAGTCTTGAAGTAAGTTAACATCAATCCTCCAACTGTATTATTCTTCTTCCATATTGTATTTGACTATTCTGTGTCTTTTGCCATTTCATTAAAACTTTAGGATCAGTTTGTTGATATCTACAAAGAAACTTGCTTGGATTTTGACTAGGATTTTATCAAACCTATAGACATGATGTCTTGACACTATTGAGTCTTAATATACATAAGCATGAAATATCTTCCCATTTATCTAGTTATTTTTTATTTATTTCATTAGAGTTTTGTAGTTTTCCTCATAACACTCCTGCACATATTTTGTTTGATTTATAGCTATTTAATTTGGAGAGGTGCCAATGTAATTTGCGTTATGTTTTAAATTTCATATTTCATGTGTTCATTTATGGTATGTGGAAAGTGATTGATGTTTCTGTGTTTACTTTGTATCCTGCAACATTGCTATAATCTTTTCTTAGTTCTAAGAGTTATTTGGTCAATTCTTTCAACTTCCTACATAGACAATCATATCACCTATGAACAGTTTTACTTCTTCTTTCCCTATGAGTATACCTTTTATTTTATTGCCTTATTGTACTATTTATGGCTTCCACTATGGTGTTTAAAAGGAGTCGTAAAAGAAGACATCCCTACTTTGTTCCTAATCTTCCTAATCTTCATTTTTTTTTTTTTTTTTTGAGACGGAGTCTCGCTCTGTCACCCAGACTGGAGTGCAGTGGCGTGATCTCTGTCTCCCAGGTTCACACCATTCTCCTGCCTCAGCCTCCCCAGTAGCTGGGACTACAAGCACCTGCCACCACGTCCAGCTAATTTTTTGTATTTTTAGTAGAGATGGGTTTTCACCATGTTAGCCAGGATGGTCTTGATCTCCTGACCTCGTGATCCTCCTGCCTCAGCCTCCCAAAGTGCTGGGATTACAGGCATGAACCACAGCACCCGGCCGATAGCTTCATCATTAACTATGTTGTTAGCTATAGGTTGTTTTGTAGACATTTTTTGTCAAGTTAAGGAACTTCTCCTTTATTCTTGTTTACTGACTTTTTATCATAAATGGCCATTAGATTTTGCCAGATGCTTTTTCTGTATCTACTAATATATGATCATGTAATTTTTCTTCTTTAACCTGTTGATGTAATGAAAGACATTAATTTTTTATTGTTGAACCAGCCCTGCATACCTGGGATAAATCTCATTTGATCATCATGTATAATTATTTTTTATATATTTTTAAATCTGATTTACCAATATTTTTTGAGGATTTTTATATGCATGTTTATGAGAGATATTGGTCTATAGTTTTCTTTTCTTGTAATATCTTTGGTTTTGGTGTTAGGTTAATGTTGTCCTCATAGAATGAGTCAGGAAGTAGCTCCTCTGCTTTTATCTTGTAAAAGAGACTGTAGAGAATTGGTATAATTTCTTTCCTAAATAAAATTCGCCAGTAAACCCGTTGGGACCTGGTACTTTCTGTTTTAGAAAATTATTAGTTATTTCTTCAAGTTCATTATCAGTTGTAAGCTGATTCAGATTGTTCATTTCTTCTTGTATGAGTTTTGGCAGATGGCGATTCTCAAGGGTTTGGTCCATTTCATCGAGGTTACCAAATTTCTGAACATAGAGTTGATATCACAACTTGATGTTTAGGCTCTGTTAATGTCCGTGAGATCTTTATTGATATCTTTATTTCATTTCTGATATTAGTAATTTGTTGTCTTCTCTACTTTTTCTTAGTTAGCCTGGTTAGAGGTTTATTGATTTTATTGATCCTTTCAAAGAATCAGCTTTTGACTTTGTTGATTTTCTCTAGCGATTTTTGGTTTTCAATTTACATTGATTTCTGCTTTAATTTTTATTTTTATTTTTTTCTGCTTACTTTGGCTTTAATTTTTTTCTTTTCCCAGTTTCTAAGGTAGAAGCTTAGATTTTTCAATTTTAGATCTTTCTTACTTTTCAATGACATAAATTTTATTGTGAGCACTGCTTTCATTGCATCTCAAAATTTAATAACTTGTGCTTTCATTTTTAATTAGACAAAATATGTTTTAATTTCTCATATGATTTCTTCTTTAACTCATGTGTTATTAATTAGAACAGTCATTATGGAAAACAGTTTGGAGGTTCTTCAAAAATTAAAGACAGAACTAATATATAATCTAACAATCCCACTTCTGGGTGTATATTCAAAGGAAATGAAATCAGTATGTTGAAGAGAGATCTGCACTCTCATGTTCATTGCAGCATTATTTACAATAGCCAAGATATGGAACCAACCTAAGTGTCTAATGATAGATGAATAGATAAAGAAAACATCGCACATATACACAAAAAATTCAGTCCTAAACAAATCCTGTCATTTGCAACAATATGTATGAACCTGATGGGCTTATATTAAGTGAGATAAAATGGACAAAGAAAAACAAATACTGCATAATCATACTTATATGTGGAATCTTAAAGAGTTGCATTCACAGAAGCAGTAAATAGAATGATAGTTACCAGGGGAAGGAGAAGGAATGAAGATGTTGGTCAAAGCATGCACAGTTTTAGTTAAGCAGGATGAATAAGTTTAAGTTCTGCAGATCTATTTTACAGCATGGTGATGATAGTTAATAATAACGTATTGTATGCTTGAAAATTGCTAAGTGAATAGATCTTAAATGTCCTTACCACAAAAATAATAAGCATGCGAGGTTTTGAATAGGTTATTTAATTTGATTTAATAATTACAATCAATATGTATATCAAAATATCATGTTGTACACCTTAACTATATACAATTTCTATTTGTCGATTATACCTTCATAAAGGTGGAAGAGAAATAGAAGTGGATTGTTTAATCTTCATATATTTTGGGATTGCCATCTATCTTTGTTATTATCTCTAATTTAATTCTAGTTTGGTAAGAGAGCATACTTTGTATGATTTCTAATCTTTCAGTTTTTTAAAGTGCATTTTGTAGCCCAGAGTGTAATCTATCTTAGAAAATGTGGGAAAACTTAAGAAGACTGTGTATTCTGCTGTTGTTGGATGAAGAAGTTGATAGATGTCAATGATATTCAGTTAATCAGTGACATTATTGAGTTCAACTATGTTCTTATTTATTTTCTGTCTGCTGGATCTGTTCATTTCTAATAGAGTTGAAATTTCCAATAATAATAGATTCATCTAATTCTCCCTCTTCTACCAGCTTTTCCGTCACTTATCTTAATGCTCTGTTGTTAAGCACATACACATTGAAGACTGTTATTTCTTCTGAGAGAATTGACCCCTTTATCATTATGTAATGCTTCTCTTTATCCCTGAAAACTTCTTTGCCTTGAACATTCTCCGTCTCACATTAATATAGCTGTATCTGTTTTCCTCTGATTAGCATTATCATGGTATATATTCTCCATCCATTTACTTTTAATCTACATGTGTCTTGATTTTTAAATGAGATTCCCTGCAGATGACATACAGTTGACACTTGTTTTGTTATCTACTTTGAAGATCTCTGTCTTTTAATAAAGTAGTAATTAGGGTTTAAGGTGATTATTGATATACTTAGATTAATAACTACCATTTTTGTTACTGTCTTGTATTTATTGCCCTTGCCCTTTGTTACTATTTTTGTTTCCATTATTCTTCCTTTTTATTGTTGGTTTCAAATGGGTATTTTATATGATTCAATTTTCTCTCCTTTTTTTAACATATCAGTTATACTTGTTTTCTTCAAAACTTTAAAAAATAGTTGTTCCTAGAGTTTACAGCTTGTTCAAAATAATAATATCAACAATATATTCAATTATGTATACTTATGTATACACATAAGCTTAGATATGCTTATACATAAGAAATATTACAACTAATCTGAGCTCACCTTCAAATAATACTACACTGCTTCACAGAGAGTAGAAGGACCTTATAAAAATAAAGTAATCCTGAATTTTTCTCCTGCACATCATATCACTGCTGTCATTTATTTCTTATACATAAGCATATCTAAGCTTATATGTATACAAAAGTATACATAATTGAATATATTGTTGCTATTACTTTGAACAAGCTATTATATGCTAGATCAATTAAGAATAAGAAAAATAAAAGTTTTTATCATACCTTCATGTATTCCTTCCCTAACGCTCTTCCTTTCTTTACGTAGATCTGAATTTCTGATCTATATTATTTTCCTTCTCTCTAAGGAACTTCTTTTAACATTTCTTGTAAGGTAGTCTTCCGACAAAAAAGAAATAAAATAAAATAAAATAATCCCTCAATTTCTGTTTGTTTAAGAAAGTTTTTATTTCTCCTATATTTTTGAAGAATAATTCTGCTTAGTAGAGAATTCTAGGTTGGTGGAGGTTTTTCCTCAACATTTAAATATTTCACTTCACTCTTTTCTTTCTTTCATAGTCTCTGAGAAGTCAGATGTTATTCTTATCTTTTCTTCTCTATAGGCAAGCTGTTCCACTGGCTTCTTTCAGGATTTTTTCTTTATTTTTGCTTTTCTATAGTTTGAAAATTACATGCTTACATGTTGTATTTTGGCATTTATCCTGTTTGGTGTTTTCTGAGCTTGCTTTACTTGTGGTCTAGTGTTTAACGTTAATTTGGGGAAACTCTCAGTCATTATTGCTTCAAATAATTCTTCTGTTCCTTTCCCTAGTTGTTCTCCCTCTAGTATTTTCATTATATACATGTTATACCTTTTGTAGTTATTCCACAATTCTTGGATATTCCGCTCTGTTTTTGTTTTTGTTTTTTACAACCTTTTTTGTCTTTGTTCTTCATTTTGGGAGTTTTCTACTGAGATATCCTCAAGCTCAGAAATTTCTTCGCCAACCCTGTGCAGTCTACTATTAAGCCCATGAAAGACATTCTTCATTTCTCTTACAGTTATCATGGCATATAAAATCTCTAGCTATTCTTTTGATTTCTTTTGATTTTCTTTTTAAGTTTCACCTTTTTGCTTACATTGCCCATCTGTTCTTGCATCCTGTCTATTTTGTCCATTAGAGTCTTTAGCATATTAATCATAATTATTTTTGGTTTGGGTCATAATCCTGAGAGACACAATCCCAAACACCATAATCCTGAATGTTGAAGTCAAAAAGCACCAAAATTCCTAAAGTCTAAAATCCCAACAATCACAATCCTCAAAGATAAAAATTCTGAAAATATTTTGAAAAACTAATTTTAAAATTATTCAAAATATATTTATTTGCATTTTAAAGAGTATTTAAAAGCATGTTGTTTTTAACATGTTTGACAACACTTCATAGGCCAGCATAATAAAGTAGGCCAACACAATAAAATAGGCTATAGTAACATTTAAATATTAAAATACTTAATAAAATATTAATAAAATAAAATATTCAAATGTTAAATGCATATTTTTGCAAGCATAAACACTCATGTATACTAACAGTCACACAGGTACAACAGCTATGAGTAGACAAACTGTTTTCATAAAACAATAGCTTATATAGCTGTAGTCATCTGAAATATAATGGACAACATGTCTTTTTTGTTTATTTTAGTTTAAGTTCAGGAGTACACATGCAAGTTTGTAATTTTGATAAACTTGTGTCATGGGGTTTTGCTGTACAGTTTATTTTGTCACTCAGGTATTAAGCCTAGCACCCATAGGTATTTTTCCTGAACCTCTCACTCCTCCCACCACCACCGTCAAGTAGGCCCCAGTGTGTGCTCTTGCCCTCTATGTATCCATGTGTTGTCATCCTTTTACTCCTACTTATAACAACATGCAGTATTTGGTTTTCTATTTCTGTGTTAGTTAGCTAAGGATAAAGGCCTCCAGCTCCATTCATGTTCCTGCAAAGAACATGATCTTATTATTTTTTATGGCTGTATAGTATTCCATGGTGTATATGCACCACATTTTCTTTATCCAGTCTACCACTGATGGGCATTTAGATTGATTCCATGCCTTTGCTATTGTGAAAGTGCTGTGATAAACACATGTGTGCATGTGTCTTTATGACAGAATGATTTATATTCCTTTAGGTATATACCCAGTAATGGGATTGCTGGGTCAAATGGTATTTATGTTTCTAGGTCTTTCAGGAATTGCCACACTCTTTTCCACAATGGTTGTATTACAACTTCAGCAAAGTCTTAGGATACAAAATCAATGTACAAAAATCACTAGCATTCCTATATACCAATAACAGTCAAACTGAGAGCCAACCCAGGAATGCAATCCCATTCATAATTACCACACAAAAAATATTAGGAATACAGATAACCATGGATGTGAAATATCTTTACAAGGAGAACTACAAAACACTGCTAAAAAAATATCAGAGATGACACAAACAAACAGAAAAACAATCCATGCACCTTGATAGGAAGAATCAATATTGTTAAAATGGCCATACTGTCCAAAGCAATTTATAGATTCAGTGCTATTCCTATTAAACTCCCCATGACAGTCTTCACAGAACAAGAAAAAACTATTTTAGAATTCATATGGAACCGAAAAAGGGCCTGAATACCCAAGACAGTCCTAAGCAAAAAGAGCAAAGCTGAAGTCATCACAGTACCAGACTTCAAACTATACTACTGGGCTACAGTCACCAAAACAGCATGGTACTAGTACAAAAACAGACACATAGACCAATGAAACAGAAGAGAGATCCCACAAATAGGGCCACACACCTACAACCATCTGATCTTCAACAAAGCTAACAAAAGCAAGCAATGGGGAAAGGACTCTCTATTCAATAAATGGTACTGAGATAACTGGCTAGTCATATGCAGAAGACTGAAACTAGACACCTTCCTTACACCGAGTACAAGAATTAAATCAAGGTGGATTGATAACTTAAATGTAAAACCCAAAACTGTAAAACCCAAAATTGTAAAAACCCTGGAAGACAACCTAGGCAATACCATCCTGGACGTAGGAACAGGCAAAGATTTTGTGATGAAGATGCCAAAAGCAAAGGCAAATGAAAGCTAAAATTGACAAATGGGATCTAATTAAATTAAGAGTTTTGGCATAGCAAAAAAAAAAAAAAAAGAAAAAATCAACAGAATGAACAGACTGTCTACAGAATGGAAGAAAATACTTGTAAACTATGCACTGACAAAGGTCTAGTATCCAACATCAATAAGGAACTTAAATTTATACAAAAAACCAAACAACAAATAAACAACCTCATTGAAAAGTGGGCAAAGGACACAAACAGACATATTTCAAAAGAAGATATACATGTGGCCAACAAGCGTATGAAAAAAAGCTCAATATCATTGATCATTATAGAAATGCAAATCAAAACCACAATGAGATACCATCTCATACCAATCAGAATGGCTGTTATTAAAAGGTCAAAAAATAACAGGCGTGGGAGAGGTTGCAGAGAAAAAGAAATGCTTACATGCTGTTGGTGGGAGTGTAAATTAGTTCAACCTATGTCTGTTGACAAGATCAATCAAAAAATATTGCCCATATATGCAGTCACCAAAAGAACCAAGATCTTGAGAAATTATATAGTTTATAAATGCAGATGTACAAAAAAGACATCTCTTCCTTTACTGAGAACCTTTCAATGTTTTTATGTACACACAAAATCTCTATACACAAAGTCATGTTGCAAGAATTCACTATGATGGAGTCAAATTTGCCAAATATGCATAAACTGAATTAAAACTCTCTAAAAGTCTCTACATAATTTATAACTTCACTATTAGAAATGATACAAAGATGAAACACAGAGCATAGTGAATTGTGAAAAATAAGGCTGACAATTTAAAATCGTGCAACAAAAACCAAAAGAAAAACATTTTAAAAACTAAAAAGAAAATTTGTTATATTAAAACGTGTATTACAGATATAGATTATGCGCATTTGTGCAGAGGTAGTCCATTAAGAGCTGGCCAACTTTTACAGTTGTTAATTATATTTTAAGTCTTGCATCTTGATAAGTAACTACTTTTTTTTTTCTGTTAGGACATATCTCTCCTTGGAAAACATGTTCACATTCATTTTCTATGTGACCCTGCTTTTTTTGAAATCCTTCTATGATTCAATATACAGCGACATGTGTATTCCCTATAGAATTTTCCCATTTTCAGTGCTATGTTTCTGTATTGTTTTGAGTGCCCAGAAACCCATTCTGCATGCACTCATATATAGACCCGCATATTTGGCAGAAACAATACTGGTGATCGAACAGCAATGCCTTTGAGTAAATGTCTTCTTATCTTACCAGAAACTTTACTGCATTACTCAGATAAACGAGACTTTAATTCATTAAAATCTCATGAAAGTCCATAGTCTGGAAGGAATGCCAGTGCAGGCAAATGACATGTTTTTAAACTGAAGTTTTGGTCATGCCGTATTGTGTAGCCAATCCACTCATCTAAATTTTCTACCAAATGTATTGCTCTGAATTTTTTTTAAAAAAAATGTTTATTGGTACCTTGAAATTCACTTTGAAGGCAAGTGAATTGTTTTATTTGATGACACCTAATTTCAAATCTATCATTATGGTTTGGTGATTCAATTAGATGTCAGGAATTTAGACCTTAGGGATTTTTATCTTTAGAGATTTTGAACTTTCAGAATTCCAGCATTCGATACTACAGTGTTTGGGATTGTGTCTTTCAGGATTATGATCAGAACCCCCTCTCCTTCACGAATAGAGAATTTTTCCTCTGATTCTGGATCTAGATTCATAAACACTATTTCTAAATGTATCTTTAGAAAAGAAGGCAAGGAGGAGCAAAGGCACATCTCACATGGCGACAGGAAAGAGAGAACTTCTGCAGGGGAACTCTCCTTTATAAAACCATCAGATCTCACGAGACTCATTTACTATCACACGAACAGCACAAGAAAGACCCACCCCCATGATTAAATTACCTCCCACTGGGTCCCTCCCACGACACATGGGAATTATGGGAGCTACAATTCAAGATGAGATTTGGATGGGGACACAGCCAAACCGTATCACCATCATCCTATTGCACATGGCAAGCCACACCAGAAGCAAGATGAACTCTTCACTGATTCTGTTCTGGCATATTAAATCTACATAATGAAAGTCACATCAAACATGCTGACTTGGTCAAACATGCTGACTTGGTCATATTCATGACCTCTAACCTAAATTGGTACATCAACACCAAAAATTTATGACTTCCCTTATTACTCCTACACAACCACATTGGCTTCACTCACAGCAGACAAGCAAGTTTCCTACTTCATTGAGGCTTCCAGATTTCTTCCTGTCAGCTGAATGATATGTATCTCCCTCCAAAATGTACTCAGTTTATGCCAACCACATCTACCTGTTTTATTCTCTTGCATCCAATTTCTACCTACTTCTTTAAGACCTACCCACCTCATCACCTGCTTTTCATCACCTGACCTCAAGTCCTCTCAAGCTATTCAGTTTTTTCTTCCTGTCTCAGACTTCCTCACAGAAGAATTGAAGAGCCTGTATATTTCCTTCACTACAAATATTTATGCCTCAAATTGTGCAAGTCATGGAATTGACTTCCTAATTGCTAAATAGGTGACTTTTTACAATTCTCACCTGAGTACATTTTTGCTACATTTGACACCATTGCCTACTACCTCACTTGTTTTATTTAAATGGCACAACATTTATTTTTCACTTTTACTATTTAAATTTTTGTTAGGTAAACCTCAAATCTATACAAAAATTGAGAGACTGTTATAATAAACTTCCACATACCCAACAACAAGCTTTAAGAACTCTCAATTTGTTGTCAATATTGTTTCATCTATTCTCTGTCCCACCACCCTCATCCCCGGTTATTTTGAAAATATCTCATACAATGTGTCACTTCATCAACAAATATTTCAGTACGTATCTCAAAAGATAAATAATTCTTTTGAAAGAAATTTTTAAAAACATCATTGTCAAATGTAAATATTAGTAAGTCTTTAATATCTATGCTCACAAAGATATCTTCTAATAATGTGTTTGTTTGAATCATATCCAAACAATGCCCATACATTGCAAGCGGTTGAATGTGTTTCCCTTTTTTCCTTGCAATTTAGTTAATGAAGAAACTGGGAGAGTGGCAGGGTGGAGCATGCCTACAGTCCTAGCTACTCTGGAGAGCAAGTCACGAAGATCTCTTGAGTTCAGGGGTTTGAGTCCAGCCTGGACAACATAGAGGGACCCTCGTCTCCAAAATATGACTAACTAAATAAATAATAAGATAATAAAATACAATTTTTTAAAAGACACTGAGTAATTTATCCTGCAGTTTTCTACAGTTGGAATTTTGCTGATTGCAAAATTTTGTGTTATTCAACATGTTTCTCTCTTTCTTATATTTATTTTAAATGCATGATTAGATCTACAGGCTTGGTTAACCTCAAATTTTATTACACACACACACACACACACACACACTCACAACCACAGAAGAATACTCCAAAAGCTATAATGTGTTCTTCCATCAAGAGCTACATAATGCCAGGTTGTCTCTAATTTATGATGTCAGTAGCCATTGATAGTCATTGCCAAAATCCATTATTTCTTCCAAGGCTTCAAAAGTATTATACTGTAATTCTAACATTTCTTCTCTTCTTACCTGAAATACTTTTGCTGCCTTGAAATTTAATTGTTAGTCTTCATCCCGGGGCTGTTCTAGATACCAGGAAGAATACCACAGACAAACGTCTCTGCTTTCTTGGAGTCTATATTTCAGTGGCACTTAGTTCCCATATATAGTAGGTGCTCAAATAACACCAGTTACTGGATTTACACATGGTTCTCTTTCTACTGAATTCCTCTTAAATGCTAACGTCCTCATGGTCCTATTCAGAGCCTATTGCTCTTCTTACTATACTTTTCACAAGTGGTCTTATTCATTCTCATTATTTCAAAGATTACTACTGATTATCATTCACATTTATTAATAATTTCCAATGTATCAGGTACTACTCTAAGAAGAGTACATATATTGAATCATTTCATTTTCAAGACAATCAAATAAGGCAGTTACTATTTGTTCCAGTTGGTATTTATGATAGCCAGGAGAATGCTTCTCTCTGATCTCTGCTATTAACAGAGATCTCAGCTCCTGGGATCTGAAAATCATCACAGCCTTTGTACCGAGGCCACATTTTTCAATGCTTCAGGGATGAAGACCCTCTGACAGGTGGATTTAGCTCAAGGACTCCTCAACAGGCCCACTGAACTTGCCTTAGAACAGCTCAGCTCTGCCCAAACTTCTGCCTTCCTTCCCTCTCTCCTTCAGTAAGGGATGGACATACATTATCAACTGATAGCCCTCCAAGTTTTTCCTGGCTTTCTCTCAACTTTCTCTTCCAGGCATTTTCTTTAATAAAGAGCTTCCATATTTAATCTCTTCCTAGTGTTGGATACATTATCACTGTATAACAAATTGTCCCAGAACTTGGTGGAATAAAACAATCATTTTATTCTGTGGATCCAGAATTCTAACAGAGCTCAGTAGGGATGGCTTGTTTCTGCTCCATGACATCTAGGACCTCACCTGGGAAGATTGGGCAGCTAGGGTGACTGAAAAACTGGGGACTTTTGACAGTATGTTCACAAATATGTGTGACAGCTAATACTAGCTCTCAGCTGGAACCTCGCCTAGGGCAATCAATCAAGCATTTACATGTGTCTCATGTAGATTGTGCTTCCTCACAGCATGGCAGCATCATGGTTGTTGGACTTCTTATATGCAGGTTCAGGGCTCCAAAAATGAGTGCACCTGCAGGAAACAGAGACGCTGCATTGCCTTTTATGATGCAGCCCCTAAAGTCATATTGTGTCACTTTTGTCATGCTCTGTCAGCTGAAGCGGTCACAACCTTGCCCAGATTCAGAATTGGGGAAATACATCCAATATCTCAATGGGAAAAGTGTCAAAGAATTATTAGGCCATTTTTAAAAACCACTATACTATTTTCTTACCAGTTTCCCAGAGAAGGAGACTGAGGCACAGAGAAATTCCCCAGCCACAATCAAGTCATCTAAATCCTGAACTGACATGTAACTTTAGAATGATGCAGCCTCTGTGTATTTGAATTGATTGTGCCCTTAGATTTAATACCCTCAAATTGAGTGTTTCATCATCCACCTTTTATCCTCTGTTACTCTCCTGTAGCATATGATTCCATCTAACCAGTGATTCAAGCCAAAAATCCTGGGAGTGCTCTTGGAGTTTTCCTCTCACCGTCATCCATGAATTGAATCAGTCCAATGCTATTAGGCAGGAGTTGTTCACATTTGAAATACCTGCCCAACTGTATCTCTTCTGTTTCCATAAAATACAATAGAATCAGCTAAAACTTCCATTTGCACACAGGCAGGAAATTCACTACTCCCGTTGCTGCGCTGCCCATCTTCTGGGTCTTCTAAAAGACTGGAGAAGTCTGCCCAGGCAATGGCAACGCTATTGAAGGACAGACCCTAGTGGTGGTCTCCCTCCTGATTTGGTCACTGCCTTTGCCTCCTCATTGCCAAATGATAGAGCAAGAAATACCAGACACCGTTATCTGAATGGGCTATGCCTTGGTAAGATCTCCCCTGCCATGACCCTGCCATATGCCAATATTGTGCCTGGGTTCTGAGTATTGAGTTATTTCAGCTACATGCAGAGAAACCTCTCTGGGACCTCACCATCAATGAGATCTCAGGAGTTAACTCTCGTGCCACCTGAAGCCACAGCCCTTGCTTGGGTTTTGTGAAGGTCATGTTGCTTTCTTTTTCAACTTTGTGATCAATGCTTTTATTTATCTCCCTTTCACACACAAGAAAACCTCAGCTTCTCTAAGAAGGGATCTGAATCCAGGAGCACTAAGAAGTTTCTTCACCTTCTCGGGAAGGAAAATATCATCTCTGTCTTACTAATGACACACAATGAGTCTCCCACATGGGGTCAAGCAATAGGACTCTGTTTTATCAGTTGCTGAGGTAACTGAATCAAACAGGCAAAGTTTTCTTAGGGCTTCCTGCTACATGTACCAGATTTTCCTTCTAAACATTTCTCAAATCATTCCCTCTCCCTTAGTCCTGCTTTTACCAGCTCAGTCCAGGTCCTAATCATCCCTCTCCTAGACTTTATAAAGGAGCTGTATACAAAAGGCTTCTAGTTCCTCAGGCAGTGTCTTAGAAAGCCCTACAGCTGGGCGCCTGGAAAAGTCAATCCAGGCAGTTCATAGCCACAAGAGCTGCTACAAACAGAAAAGCACCACTTCAATCTCCTTCATGAGGCAGAAGCATTTGCCCCTTAACATGCATGAAGCAATCTCCTCTTAGGATTGAATTTGGAGAATAAGAAAGTGGTGATCTTCTGCCACCAAAAAGAAAAGTTATAGAAAACTCCAACCGAAAACAAAAATTTGACCATGAGTGTGACTTAGGACAGGCCGTCATTTGAAACCCTATAGTGGTCCCCAACAGGCTCAAAAGGAAGCTGCTTCTTTATGTGATACAAGGACTTTCATGATCTGTACCCACTACACACACACAGACACACACACACACACAGAGAAAGAGAGAGAGAGACACACACACACCACTCCAGCATCTTCCTTTTGCACACGATCTTCCAACAACAATGAACAATTTGTATTTCCCAGCAGACGTTGTATTACAGCCCTAAGCTTTTGTTCATCCCTCCCTTCAGCCTAGCCCTATCCACCCCACTAACCCCCTATCCAATCTTTCACAATCAATTTGACCATTATCTCGACCAGAAAGCCCGAACCCCTACCTCTCTCAAGCCTCGGCCAATGTAGGTGCCCATCCTCTGCACTCAAAAACACACTGCAAATCATTATCACTGCTTTATAACTATCAGATCAGGAGTCTGTCCCACTCTATACTGGGGGTTGCTTAGACACAGGGCCTGATTTTAATCTATCTTTGTGTCTCTGTGCCTAGGAGAGGGCCTAGTAGATGTACACACTCAGAAATTGTGTGCTGCATCCATTGATTCAATCTCATTACAGTTAGAGTACTCTTTTATTACCCTACCCTCCCAGATCAAATATTTTTGCATACTCATAACTTTCTCCTATATCATTCTTGTCAGTTTACAATCTGCTTTATTTTTTGCCATGACTTAGCCTTATAGTTCTCCAAGCTTAGCATTCTCCTTGTAAGAATTCAGCATTCTTCACTTCCGCCTTCTTTGCTCCTTTTTTGGTCTCATATTCCTCAACTGCCTCATAGCAGTTATTTGTGTGCTTGCTTGTGTCTTCCAGTGGATTGGTGTCTGTGGAGAGAAGGAGCTAACTATGAGGCTTTGTTCTCCTCACAACACAAGTCCAGGCCCTGCTCATAATAGATACTCAATAAATATTAGTTTTGCTCTGTTGACAGTTCTGAGTCAGATATGCCTTGGCTTACTTTTTAAATTTTTGATTATATTCACATAAGTAAAATTCACATATTTTGGCATGTAATTCTGAGCCATGGAAAACACATAGTGATATAATCATACCACAAGTAAGATTTAGAACAGCTCCATTATCCCAAAAATGCCTGCAAGCTGCCCTATCATAGTACAAAATTCTACTTTCCCTGAGTTCCTAGAAACCATTTATCAGTTCTCTGTCCCTGTAGTTTATCCTTTCTTTAGTGTCATGTAATGGGAATCATGCCATATGTAGCCATTAGCTTGTTTCACCTAGAAAAGTGCATTGAGAGTCACTCATTTTGGTGCAGTGAAACAGTTCACTTTTTATTGCTGAAGAGCATTCTATTGGATGGATACACCATTGGATGGATATACCATTCCATTGGATGGATTCACTAGTTGAAAGACATTGAATTGTTGCCAATTTGGGGCATTTATGAGTCATGCTATTTTAAATATTTGTATGCAGATTTTTGTGTGAACATACATTTTCATTTCATTTGAATAAATACCTAAGGGTGGAATTGCTGGGCGTTACAATAAGTATACATTTAACTTTATAAGAAACCGCCAATATTTTCTAAGAATACAATATGACTGTGCCATTTGATATTTTTATCAGCAATATGTGTTCCAGTTGCTCCACATCATCCCCAACTCTTGGAAATGTCCATTTGTTTCACTCTGTTTTGTTTGGTTTTAGTCAATCTGATAGGTGAATAGAGTTATCCCATTGTGGTTTTAACTTGCATTTTCCTCATTAATAATGATGTTGAGCATCTTTCCATGTGTTTATTTGCTATTCACATATTACCTTCTTTGAGAAAGTGTCTGCTCAAGCCTTTTGCTCATTTTTTATTGAGATGTTTCTTACTGTAAGTTTTGAGAATTCTGTATATTTTTTGAACAAATGGCCTTTGTCGTAAAAAGAGAAAAGAAAATGTGGGGTGGGTGCATGCATAAAGGATGGAGAAAAGTGAGGGAAAAGCATTTCTTGGCCAAACAACAAGGACTTCTTCTTCTTTTAAGCTCTGGCTTGTCCTATGCTAGACACTGCTGTGACTCTCAAACTGCTACACTGTCTCAGGACCAGAGACTCCCTCACTCCCACACCTATGAAATATAACGGAATCCTGCATGATTCAAAAGGCACCTGAATTGCTTCAGGGTCAAAATGATGAACATCAATTATCCCAATAGCAGCAAAGAACAGATGCAAAAGTTAATAGAGTTTTCTGGATGACAGAATGCTGAATAGACAAATCCATGCTGCATTATACAGCAAAAGCTACTGAAATGTGGAGACATGAAAAAAAAATTGGTGCTAAGCTGCAAGTGCCACACAGTCTGGGGTGTTGTAAATGAGAGAAGTCCTCCACGATTACTACATTGATCACAAGAATCGGCAGAATTTGCCACTGAGCTGATACAAGTAAATCCAAATAAATACCCTCCTAGATGGGGATCCAAATGCTCAATTAGCATTTCAGAACATATTCAGGGAGTTTCAAAGAGCCTAGCACTCTCGTATCATTACGAGGAGGAAAATCTTATCCCAGCCAGGCTTTTTCATTATCCAGTGTTGTGAAAAGCCCTCCATGAGGGGCTGTGAAGTATTCAACCTCCCCATGCACCAGAGTCTGTTTTCAGCCAACAGTCACCATGTGCTCCTCGGGATTATTTTAAAATCTCTCTTCCCTGAGCCATTCTTTTCTTCTATGAGACTTCATTGCACCTTCAATATATAATTTTTTCTTACCTGATTTATTACTTTAATTTTAATTAAAAAATAGATTTTTATTGGAAAGCCTGCACATAACTGAATTGGATCCATCTTACGGGTTTTGACCCAGCTGTTGTCTTCAGTAACTATGCAAATGCCGTGAATGAAACGCAGAGCCCAGCAATGCCTCCTTATGGAGAGCACAGGAAGCCTTGCTCTAGCCTCTCCTCTGACAGACAAAGAGAATCCACCTGCAAATTTTTCGCAGATAATGGACATTTGGATATGGATAACAGGTATTTAAGCAGTGTACTTGCCAACTGAGTTATATGGCAATAATAGTAAAACAGTGTATCTAGTTACTTAAAGAAATAAATTGAGCCTTTCAGGGTTATTAAAATTAAATTTAAAAGGGAGAGAAAAAGCTGTACATGCTGACTGCATGTGGGTGGGTGTCCAAGTGTGCGCACGTTTGCGTTTCTTTGCGAGTTTCCAAACACCAGTGCAGAACCTTGTACATACACAGCCAGAGTAGCCAGTGTGAACAATGTCCTATATGTTGGTTTAAGTTGCTTTGTAAATACAAGTGTAATTGGCATTTAAGGGGCCACTCTAAATTGCCATCGCCCCCTCTGAGCGTGAGTAATCTAATTTTTCTGCAGAGCATGTTGCAGTTTGATAGACAGGTCTCCGAGGACTGTCTTGTATGTCAGCATCAGTGAAAATGAGTTCTGAAGTATAGTCACACCCCCACGCAAGCGAGGAATCCCAATCACCCAAGACTCACAGATCCATTTGCCCCATGTCTTGCTTCGGACAGATAATATATTCATTTGCTTCTGGCTAAAAGAAGAAATATAGTGAGAAACCACTGGTGCATACTGATGGCATCCTCAAGGAGCTGTAATTGGGAGAAGTGATACGCAGCTTCTGAACATGCCAGGGGACCTCAAGCTGCTATCGTCCTTCTTCGCACTGCAGCCAACTGGAAAAAAATGAACCCCCAAACTCTCAGGGGATCTAACTGTCCTCTCTTGTAGGGCTGGAAAATTAAAATCTATCTCCTCGACAAAAAGGGAATTTGTTTGCAAGTGCCACTAAGTATTTAAGCTGAACACTAAATATTATCTGATTAAAATTACTCCCTGAGGGAAAAGTGTTAGCTTTCTTGTCTACTTCCATTGTGTTTAAACAATGTGCGATGGATGTGTGTCTTTCTATATTGAAATATTTAACATAAGAGTATAAAAAGCAAAATCAAATGATGAAACGGCAATGTTTAAAGGGTAGGATGAGTTCACTCATGGAGAAGTTAGCCATGTGCAAGCCTGAGTTCTGCTCATAGAGGGGTATGAACCATCTACTCATAGGCTCTGGTCATTCCCTGGTGAGTAAGCTCGCTTATGGGAGACAGAGAATTTACCAGGAACTCAAACATCTCCCTTCAATCAGTACTGATAAGCCCTTTACTACTAACCCATATTTTGATATTTAATAACGTGGTATGTATGCTAAAAAGCTGACGACTTTATTATACCAATGTGAATTGTTTTGGATAAAATGTTTTCATTTAGATGCATCAATTCTGTTTTCTATTAGTTAGAACAGTTTATATTTTTGGACACCTTTATTGTATATACAAGAGCTGTTTTTGTTCAGCAATTTCAGCTTTTGGAAATATCTGGGAAAGGATTGCTTTGTGTGATAACGAAAGTGCACCTGCTATATTGCAATGTTGGACCTATTTTCTTTATTCTCCCTACAGCGTGCACTGTACAGTAGTTGCCCAATAAACTATGATTTGAAAAGCAAAATGAATCAAATTAGGTAGAGCACATAAGATGACTCACTGCATGTACAACTTTAGGATGTCCCAGAATATGTTTGAAACAATGTGATCAAATTGCAACGTACTGGTCACTGGCATTAAATTCATTAAAGAGGTTGGGCGCAGTGGTTCACACCTGTAATCCCAGCACTTTGGGAGGCTGAAGCAGGCAGATCATTTGAGGTCAGAAGTTCAAAACCAGCCTGGCCAACATGGTGAAACCCTGTCTCTACTAAAAATACAAAAATCAGCCGGGCATAGTGGCACAAACCTGTAGTCCCAGCTACTCAGGAGGCCAAGGCAGGAGAATCACTTGAACCCAGGAAGTGGAGGATGCAGCGAGCTGAGGTCATGCCACTGCACTGCAGCCTGGGTGACACAGCACAACTCTCTCTCAAAAAATAATAATAAATTCATTAATGAGAGCTTATAGTCTGTGCTATGGCCTCAAATGCCAGAGAACATATTTGTCAAGTGTTGAGAGCTTTCCAAAAAAGGAGGATCACCACAAGTCTTTGCTGGTTTCCCTGGGCGTTGGGTTTGTCTGCCCACCAAGTCTATGAGTCACCATTCTCCACATAACATGTCTGATCTCAATGGCTACTCCCCTCAAACACCTATTTGTTGCTAACCCCGGCAACTGGTGGGTAAAGGGAAGAGGGCAGGCTGGAGAAACAGTATGCACTTTAAAAACAGCCACATAAAGAGGGAGAGTGAGCAAAGCTCATGAAGGACACAAAAGAATCAGGGGCCTAGTGTCAGAAGAACCCTGCCGCCACCTGTTACAACCTGTCTGCTTTACCCTCAGGTATGTAAGCCACCCTCCTTCTTCCCCCTCCATAGCAGGCTGCAGAGACCCAAGCCTAGAATCTGCAGCCAACAGCAACATCTCAAAGTACAGAACCATGTGTGTGACCTTATAGGAACTTAACTGTGTGAGTGTGGTCCCTCTGAAGCAAGGGCCACTTACGGTATATTTCCACATCTACATCTCGGTTTCTGATTTAATATCCCTCCCATCACCCTGACTTCAACATCCCCGCTACCACCACACATACAACAACCAATAAATATGTGCATTTGAGTGCACATATACTTGCACATATTATAAATTGCCTCTCTTAACAATTTCAAATTGTGTAAGATCAATAACATTGTGTAAAGATGCCGTCTTGTTTTATTAAAAGGGCCCCAAAGTAAAATTTCATGGCAGACATATGGTTTAGCATTAAGCTGATAAAAGTGCAGAAATCACTTTATGGTAAAACAAAATAAAAATTATGCATGTTTGTTATTGAGGTTAAATTTCTATAACATAAAGTTAATGATTTTAAAGTATAGTTCAGTGGCATTTAGTACACTCACAATGTTGTACAAATCTCCCTGGTTCCAAAACATTTCTGTATCTCCAGAGTAAAACCCCTTACCCATGGAACAGTCACTCCTTACTCTCCTTGCCCTCCGGTCTCTGGAAACTACAAATCTACTTCCTGTCACTCTGAATTTGCCTGTTCCACACATTTCATATAAATTGAATCATGCAGTATGTGGTCTTTTGTGCCTGGCTTCTCTCACCGAGAATGATGTTTCTGAGGTTCGTTCACACTGAGGCATGTATCAGAACTTCATTCTTGTTGATGATTGAGCAATATTTCATTGAATGGATGGATTGCATTTGTTTATCCATTCACCTGTACAAACCATGTATTCTTGAGGACCCACAGCTTGACAAAGTGGTTGAGAGAAAGAGCTCTGAAATTGCCCAGCTCTGGTTTGAATTTCAGTTCTACTGATGAGAAGCTGCAAAACCACTGCTCCTCAAAATACAACGAAGTCATGGGGCTGGTGCAAGGGCTAATGAGATGCCAAAACCTCCACTAGAGTGCTGGAGGTGGCATGCATTGTTATCTTTTAAGACTGCCTCAAACACAAAAATGAGATTTAAAAAATCTTTTGGGGAAAGAATTTTCATGGTAATTTTAACATGTTCTCTCTTCACTTTATTTAAAATTGACTTATTTTCATTCTATTCATTTGCATAGATATACCATACTGTGTGACCAGCCCAAGATATATGACTCATTTTCAAGACTCGTGGAAGTCAAATAGAATTAATTTTTCTGATCTTAAGATATTTTTAACAGCACCGCCTTCAGACCCTGGCAAGAGGAGTCCCCCACTTGGGCCCAAAAAAAAAAAAAATCACACAAAAAAACACATTTATTAAAGAGCATACAAGCTCCTCTGTCACTTAGGATTAGGCACTACACAGCCTGTCCCCTAAATGTCCCTGCTGGTGACTTCATCTCTGGAAGCCACACCTCTTGCCCTCAGTTTTCTTACAAAAGGCAATTGGTCCCAACAGGCACGGGTTTGCAGGTTGTGAAGAGCCAGCGTGAAGAATGCACGTGGCTTAAAAGTGAGGGGAGGGTTTGATTGGAAAAGTGAGAAAACAAATTAATTAACTTGTCAGTATTTTTCTCTTAGATAAAATGAATGCAATAGACATATCATTTCCCTCTAGTGCCTAGCTCTCATTTGTAGCCTCTCTTTCTGTTCCAGTTGGTGATTCCAGAGAACCTTACAAATTAACAAGGTGTTCACAACAGTTGCCCATGGTGCCAAGGATCATTTTACAACACTAAACAGATTTATATCCAGTTAAAATCTGAATAGCTGGAGATGTAGATTAAGTGTAAATCAAGTGTGATGCTTTCCTTGATATTGACAGAGAGGGACATAGAGCCCTGGAATGGAAAAAAGTTTTATTTTCGTACAAATACTTTATAAAATTCTATTAACCATTAACTTTTTCAAAAAGCAAGAAAATGTTTCAACCTTACTTATATAGTTTTATTTTAAATTTTAATGGTAGAATTTCTATTTCTCTTTTATTTATAAAAGAAATTTTAAGATATTTTAGGAGGAACTTTTTAATGTTTCAGATGTTGTATTCATTTTAGTTTTATTTTTAATGAGAATATAATTTTGTTCACTTTGAATATGATTATATTTTATTATTCAATTCTTTGGTTCCTCCTTGTAGCAAAACACAATTTTAATTATGAAACAGAATTGTCTGAAATTAAAACCAGAAAAATAATGTAGAGAATAAACATGTGAATTTACAAATTATATGTTTTATTTTGTTATTTACATCTAAATATTGTCATCTCATCATACTGAATATCTGGACATGTGTAATGATAATTAGTGACTGAAGACACCTTTAATATTTTGTTAATTTTTATTCATTTTTAAGACATTATTTGATTTGTCAGTATTAAGGTTTAGCTATAATATATTTAACATATTTTATTTAAAAGTTTTTTAGCACGAGTTATAATTGTAGGTGGGTTTTCAAGTGGATCCTTATTCCAGTCTCCAAAAATGTTAGGGTTGAGCATACTGTTTTGCATTTCAAAACATACAAAAATTTGTGTTTTGTTTTGTTTCATGTATAAAGACAGGTCTCACTACAAACAAAACAAAACCAGAGAAATCTCAGGCTGGCCTCAAACTCCTGGGCTCAAGGAATCCTCCCACCTCAGCTTCCCAAGTAGCTAGGATTATAGGCAGGTACCACCACACCCAGATAACATGCACAAAGTTTAAACTACAATTGAGGATAACATAAAGTGGTAATATTTTAGAGACACTCCTTTCATGTAATAAATTAAAATTAACAATCTCAATGACTTTAAAGATTCTTACATTAAAATAAAAATATATATGACTGATTTTGAGCCCTGAATATCATAATGGGGTATTAAATTCCCATGCCTAATAACTTTGTATGATATTTTTATTCCAAATATGCAAAAAATAGAGAAAATGAACATTTGAATAATCCCCATGAGTCCAGCTACACCAAATCTGTTTTGCCATATTTGTTTTAGATATTTCTTTTCTTTACAGATAAAACATTACAGAATCAGTTGTATCTTTCTGTGTCCCTCGAATGTATCCAGCACTTCTGGCTCCTCCACAGAGCTCATCAATGTCTAGAATCTGGTATTTATAATTTATATGCATGCTTTTACTTATATTCATACTTTTACTCAGTACCTTACATTTGTAAACAACATACAGCATTATTTTGCATGTTTAAAATTTTCATATAAAGAATGAATAATCACAAGTTTTCACAAATAGCTTTTTTTCAACCAAGATTACATTTTTGAGATTTATCAACATTCACACAGGCCATACTCATTAACTTTAACTGGTGTATTCCACACTACTTTTTACCATACCACAATTTATCATTTCTCCTTTTGATAGATACACCAGTTCTCACTACTGTAAACAATGCTGCTATAATCTTCATTAGACATTTCTCCTTTGGCAAATATGAGAGAATTTATCTAGGCTGTGTATATCTCGAACTATGATACCTGGGTCCTGAGGAATGCTCATCTTTTTTATTAGCTGTTGCTAGTAAAGAACGCTACTGCTTTCCAAAGCCGTATCAATTTATACTTCCCCTAACAGGTTATGTGGGCTCAATTGCTTCAAATCCTCACTAAAAACTTGTTATTTTTAAAGTTTAAAATTTCACTTCCTACTTTGTTTCTGGCCCATAAGTATTTCCTTTACATTCTTTTGTACTAAACCAATAATTTAAATGAAATTTTATTTTGTGTATATATAAAATATATATATTCATTTTATATATCTATATATATTATATAGATATATATTTCATCCAGCATTTCTAGGTGCTTGCAGTAGGAGAATTTTTAGAAAAGTTGGTCAGTCATATTGCAGAAACTAAATGTGTCAATCAAGGAAAAGTATGAAAACAGAGCTATATTGAATGCAGGGAACTGGTTACTGAGGTGATAGAAGAGCTGCAGAAACAAAGGAGAGAAGTCAGATTCTGAAGTGGCGATAGAGGTCTGAGTGTTATCCAGATAAGGAAGCTGCCATTATCCCTGGCTGGACACCTGAGCCTGCACTTTGTTCGCCCTGCTGAAGGTGCCATGCAGCTTATAATGGAGCATGAAGAGGCACCAGGGGGACTGTTCCTAGAAGTGATATGGTTCTTTTCTTTCTCCCACCTTCCAATCTCATCCCAGGGTCTTCTATGATAGAACATAATTAGAACCCAGCAGTCAATAGTCTAATAAATAGAGCTAGCAGGCTTTTAGTCTCCTAAAGCACAGAAGAATCGGAATAGTTTTATATACAGATGACTGTTTGGCACACCACGTGACCTAATTATTCTCTCTGGAAGCTTTCAGGATCTCACATCTAGAATTCTAAAATGTCATAATGATGTGCCTTAATGTAGGTCCTGGTTCATCATTGTTATAGCTATTTAGTGGCCATTTTGAAGCAGAAACTCGTGTCCTTTAATTAAAGAAAGTAATAAATAGAATTGCATGTTTCAACACAGATAAATCTTATAAACATAAAAAGAAAAATGTAAGTTTCAGAACATATTAATAATATATAATATAAAATCATTTATATTAAATTTTAATATGTGCAAATCAGTAGTATATATTGTCTCAGGATGTATTTTATGTAATAAAATTTAAAATGCATGGAAAGTTAAAACACTAATTATGATGACTTTTGCCAAGGAAATAGGGAAATAGGATTGGGAAGTGGTGTATGTGAAATTTTAACCTGTGCTCTGTGTTATGCTCCATTTTTAAAGCTATGTGGTAGGCACATGGATATTTTCATATTACCATCTATAACATTTTGTATATCCAAAACACTTTCTAGAAAATAAGGGGAAAAAAGAAGATTGAAAAATCAAGTCGGTTTTTAAAAATTAGGAATCAGAATGGCATCAGACTTCTTAAAGTGAGCAATGGAAACTAGAATGCCACAGAGCAATATCTTCATATTGTCAGAAACTAACTTCCAACCTAAAATTCTGTACCCAGACAGACCATCAAGGAAGTGGTAGAGGAAAATACAGACATTTTCACTCAACTAAGGTCTCAAAATATTACCTACCATGCAACTTTTATTAGAAAGCTAAGTTTTATCAGAAAGGTGAGTTTCACCAAGAAAGAAAACAAAGAAAAAGTAAGAAATTAGATCCAAAAACAGGAGATTAAATATAGGAGAGACGTGAATGGACTTCACAGGGTGACGGTGAAAGTTGATCTAGGATGACAGCTGGGAAGCAGTACTTTATTTATGCAAGTAGACTGCCATCCCGCTGCCATAGCTTCAGGAGTTTAAAAACTGTGGCAGTGGGATGGCAGTCCACTTGTATAAATAAAGTTTTATTGGAACACAGCTATTTCCATTCATTTATGTATTGTCTAGAGCTGATTTTTCACTACAATGTCAGAGATTAGTAGCAACAATGAAAACTTCATGACCCACAAGATTAAAGTATTTACTATCTGGCCCTTTACAGAAAAAGTTCGCAGATCCCTGGCCTAGAGTGCAAACTGACCAATGTGGAGCAGGAAAATGGAAGGATTCAAGAAAGAGGTCTCCCAGTGGAAAGAAAATAAAACTAAAGATTCAATTTCTGGATGTGTTTGATCTTACTGAGAGGAGCTTTACAACTTTGTTGCAAAATTAGGAATGAATTAATAGGTACCTACAAAATTAAGCAAATGAAAAATAATGTAATTTTTAACTCTCAAGAAAGTAAAAAGCTGCACAAGAGAGTATTTGTAATTACAGAACTGTAGTTAACTTTCCTGTGAGCAATATTTCATAGGCAGAATAATATAAACACTTACTATTGATTTAGCAATATTAGGAGGATAGAGGAGTTACCTGTAAGTTGGGGAGCGATAGACATTGAAAAATAACTAACTAAAAGAACCAATCCTTCAGAGCACAATATTAATATATATTCTATAAAATTGAAAAATTAATATATAAAACTATTTTATTCAGAAATATGAAATTAAATAGAATAGGCATTTCTATTAGAAGATTTATAGACATATTTGTTTTTGTTAACTGTATATAGTTGATTAATATAAAACATAATTTAGAGTAAAATAACAAGGCCTTATATATCTCTTTATTAATTTGTCAAGGTCGGTTTAGAGTGAATAGGCAAAGAACCAAGGATCAGGATGCCTTCTCTTTCCATGTGCTCCTCCCTGTGACCTGCCTGCCTTCATCTATAAACAATGTACAAATAAAGACTAAGCTAAAAGAAAGGAAAGTAAAGAAAGAGGAAGAAAACTAGCAAGCGAGAGAGAGAACAGAGGGATAGAAGAAATAAATAACTTTTACTTAGAGAACTTATCAAAGCTAGCTTTCGTGTAAATAAAATTCTGTGAATGTCCTATAAATGATTGTCTCCTCTCTTCATTCCCACTGTTTTTTTTTTTCCAAAAATGACTAAACTTTCAGAAAACTATAAGGAAAATCATTGTCCTAAAAAAGTTGACATTGTAGTTTTTAAGCAAGACAAAGGTAAGAAGTCATAAATAACAAGAAAAATCAGTCAAGTATTCATTTATTCAGCAAATATTTACCTACCCTATACAAGCACTCTTCTATGAACTGAAAATACAAAAGCATAAAAGGCAGATTAAGTCCAGACTCCCAAAGAGTTTACCTTCTATTATGGAGAGGTAAACAGTAAGCAACAAACAAATATACATATCAAATGGTGATGAATGCTGTGCAGAGAATTAATATAGAGTGATGCCAGGCCTGACATTAGGGATCTCAAGGACAATGAGCCCTGCAAATGTCAGGGGCAAATATTTTCAGGCAGAGGAGTAGTTTGTGCAAATATTCTTGGGAGTTACTAAGCTTTGTGGGTTCAAGGGATAGAAAAGAGAACGCTGGAGCCCAGTCATGAGTAAGGATATGAGGGGTAGATGGTCCACCAATATTCTCCACCGAGTTGGCTAAGCACGTAAGTATCACCTAAAGATGGTGTAACCAAAGGAGCCCAAGATGCACGCCTCTGGCCAACTAGGACTAAGGAGAAGGGGCCTTCTGCCTGCAAAGATCTCTTGTATTTTCTGCAGCCATCTGCATCACTAATGCCTTCCTCATGGTTGCAAAGCAATGGTAATCAGGACCCAGGACAACAAGACCCTGGTAGCAAACTGACTAGATTCTGCACTTATCTCTAGATAAAGGATCAGGAATAGGACTGGTCCCTATAGACTGAGCAGGTTCCCTGAATTTTTAGATAAATGGAGGCAGAAGGCTTTATCCCTGGAGAGGCTCAAGTTCCTGCTAATCTGCACTTGGCTATTCATAAGGAGCTAATTTGAAAACTTAGCAACATAGTAAGCTCTTATACTCTAAGCCGTTGAAGATGGTCATGGCATTACATATGTGGAAGAATAAACTAAGAATTATCCTACACCTACATACCCCAAGTATGTGGACTTTTTGTTATCAGTGGTAATTCATTCACTTTGGATAGGTAAGAGATATTTTCCACAACATGAAGGTCTCTTGAAGCATAAGTAAACTGAGGAGAAGTCAAATGCTTAGAAATTGCTTTACAAAAAGTTGTTTTATAACAAATTGGTGCAAAATTCTAGTAAGCAAGTCACATGATTCCTTGTAAGGGACCAGACTCTGTTTGCCTAGGAAGAAAATAAATCTGACAGTGGCGAGTAAGATCTTAGGTAGGTCAGCTACAGACCTCTTTCATAAATAAATAGAACTGGCATCAGAGCACCACCATTTTCTTAAACCTACTCCTTCCCTATTGTGTACCCCAAAACTGTGGGTAAAGAAAGGTCTTTATTAGCCTGAGGCTAAATTCTCAACTGCCAGGGAATTTAAGCGTATTAAGGGGCCAAGGATTTAGGACTCCTTCCTCTTAGGAGGAGCAGAGGAGGTACCTGACAGAGGGAAGTAGAGACACTAGGTGATGGGTTATAGGGCGGCTCTGAAGGAAAGACTGGAGGGATTGAGGAAACAGATGTCAGATAAGAGGGAAGACATAGATAAATCGATGATTATGGATATAGATATATAGACACAAATGAAGATGTAGCTGAAGACAGACATAGATATATGGCACCCCAAAAGCCCAAGAATATGAGACCTTCTCTTCTACTGAGTGTGGTACATGGAAATACGTTATTTCCATAAAGTCAAAACTTGTCCCTGCTTTGACACGTTTATCAGACTCTGCTTTCAGCTTTGTTTGTCTCTAGCAAGGGCTCAGCCTGTAGAAGCTTTCAGGAAGTGGGTGATACTTTCTCTTGGATCCCCTATTGGGTCCAGCCCCTTGTTAGTAATTAGATGGAGAGAAAAGGGACCAGCAGATGATGCCAAGTTGTGAGAATTTAAAGCCTGTTTCCTCATGAATTCATCCCCCCTCATACACAACACCACTGTGGGCCTAAGAAGTGCCCCTTGTGGCACAGACAGGAGCAGCCATACTACACATACAAGAGACACACACTACACTCCACACTCTTAGAAAAAACCAATCAGGAGGCAGTTACTGACATTGAAACACTTCACTTGATCACTTCCTAGAATCCACCATAGCCTGTTGCTAAACGTGCAGACCTCTCCGTGGATTTAAAATAATTTTGTTTACTAAAATGTATTAAACAGGTTTTCAAGAACCTACATTTAACTCAGGGTAAGGTCAAATGGTATGCTTTCTGTGATTCGGTATTCCTGGATCTAACACTGAGTGATTAATGACCCCAGTATTCTTCATATGGGTATTGTTGGTGCAAATCAATATCTAGAAGAAATCATGTTTTAAGAAATGAAACTAAATATTGGGCTAATGCCACAGACCTAAAAGAATTCAGGACAGAAGTATGGATGATCTCTACCTTTTTGTCTGCTTCATTTCAATCCGATTTTCATGAGAATTCTGTTTTGAAGGAATCTTGAGTGTACTTGTTGTAGATTGTTACCTCAAAAAAAGTCAAATGAGGAGAGCCATGCAAGGAGGAGGTAATATATGGAGGTGACTTGAGCAGGAATAGGGAGGTCTCTTCATGAGGTAATGCTCACAGTGTCTTGGTTTTTATTTTCTATGTTTGTGAAAAATGCAACTCTTATATTGTTTCAGAGCAACACAAGCAATAATAGGAACTATGTGTCACAACATATTTAGTTGTTTTTATATGCATTTCATCATACGATTGCAATTCTAACAATTGTAAGTTTCTTCTCCTCTCTGGAATGTAAGGCATAACCTGCACGTTGTGCACATGTACCCTAGAACTTAAAGTATAATAATTTTTTTTAAAAAAAAAAGAAAACAGTTGTTCTTTTGTGCACATAATATTTTTCAATGTGTGAAAAATGAGAATAGAATCAACTGTGTGAAATAAAAGAAAATCCAAACTGGCTTTTAAAACGTGAATTAATGTCAGGGTTGACATGATGCTTGGAACTTTCCTTGTAATAATGTAATCTTCATTTCTTTTGTCAATGAGCAGCTACCCAGAGAATCACAGGAAGTTTCCCATAATGTTCTCCTCTTTCTCGTTTAATGTTAGGTTGTCATCCAAATTAACCTAAAATGAATAGCATACTAATATAATTAGCATTCTAATACAAACAGCATCCTAATATAAACAGTGTCTTAAATTCCTACCCAAATTACAAGCTTGATGCATCACTTTGCCATTTTGCTAAATCTACTTTCCTACTGGCTTTAATCATCTCTTTTTTTCCCCAGTGGATCGTTTTACAGAAAAATATGTATGGTACGAAAATTTCAGAGAAAACTTATAGAATCCAGTGAGCTGATCCATGCAAGAATCCTAGCTCTTAAGGGAAAACTCAGGCATTAAAAAAATCAGGCATCTTTGTAACAGAATGACTTACATTCCTTTGTGTATATACCCAGTAATGGGATTACTGGATCAAATGGTATTTCTGGTTCTAAATCATTGAGGACTCTATTATAAAGATACATTCACACATATGTTCATTGCAGCACTGTTCACAATAGCAAAGACATGGAACCAACCCAAATGCCCATCAGTGATAGATGGGCATTTGGATAAAGAAAATCTGGCACATTTACACCATGGAATACTATGCAGTCATAAAAAGGAATGAGTTCATGTCTTTTGCAGGGACATGGATGAAGCTGGAAGCCATCATCCTTAGCAAACTAACACAGAAACAGAAACCAAACACCGCATGTTCTCGCTCAAAATTGGGAGCTGAACAATGAGAACACATGGACACAGGGAGGGGAACGACACACACTGGGGCCTGTAGCAAGGATGTGGGGAGGGAGAGCATCAGGACAAATAGCTAATGCATGCTGGGCTTAACACCTAGGTGAAGGGTTGATAGGTGCAGCAAACTGCCATGACACACGTTTACTTATGTAACGAACCTGCACGTTCTGCACATGTATCCCGGAACTTAAAGTAAAATGAAATTTAAAAAAATAGGCCCGTAAAGTTCTATTCAACAGATAAAATTTCTATAGTCTTATACGAGATTTATAAATCCTTACTTCTTTCCTCACCTGTATTAAATTTTAAACTCGCACTGGAGTGGGGAGGTAGGCACGTGCCCCAGCAACATGCCCATGTGAAATCCCCACATTCCAGAGAGGAGAAGAAACTTACAATAGTTAGAATTGCAATCATATGGTGAAATGCATATAAAAACAACTAAATATGTTGTGACACATAGTTCCTATTATTGCTTGTGGTGCTCTGGGACAATATAAGTGTTGCATTTTTCACAAACATAGAAAATGAAAACCAAGACACTGTGAGCATTACCTCATGAAGAGACCTCCCTATTCCTGCTCAAGTCACCTCCATATATTACCTCCTCCTTGCATGGCTCTCCTCATTCGACTTTTTTTGAAGTATCGATCTACAACAAGTACACTCAGGATTCCTTCAAAACAGAATTCTCATGAAAATCAAATTGAAATGAAGCAGACAAAAATGAAGTATACATGTGCCATGTTGGCGTGCTGCACCTGTTAACTCGTCATTTACATTAGGTATGTCTCCTAATGCTATCCCTACCCCCTCCCTCACCCCATGACAGGCCCTGATGTGTGATGTTCCACATTGTTCTCACTGTTCAATTCCAAGTGTTCTCATTGTTCAATTCCCACCTATGAGTGAGAACATGCAGTGTTTGGTTTTCTGTTCTTGCGATAGGTTTCTCAGAATGATAGTTTCTAGCTTCATTCATGTCCCTACAAAGGACATGAACTCATCCTTTTTTATGGCTGCATAGTATTCCATGGTGTATATGTGCCACATTTTCTTAATCCAGTCTGTCATTGATGGACATTTGGGTTGGTTCCAAGTCTTTGCTATTGTGAATAGTGCCACAATAAACATACATGTGCATGTGTCTTTATAGCAGCATGATTTATAATCCTTTGGGTATATACCCAGTAATGGGTTTGCTGGGTCAAATGGTATTTCTAATTCTAGATCCTTGAGGAATTGCCACACTGCCTTCCACAATGGTTGACAGTCCCATCAATGGTGTAAAAGGGTTCCTATTTCTCCACATCCTCTCCAGAACCTATTGTTTCCTGACTTTTTAATGATCGCCAATCTAATTGGTGTGAAATGGTATTTCATTGTGGTTTTGGTTTGCATTTATCTGATGGCCAGTGATGATGAACATTTTTTCATGTGTCTGTTGGCTGCATAAATGTCTTCTTTTGAGAAGTGTCTGTTCATATGTTTTGCCCACTTTTTGATGGGGTTGTTTGATTTTTTCTTGTAAATTTAAGTTCTTTGTAGATTCTGGATATTAGCCCTTTGTCAGATGGGTAGATTGTAAAAATTTTCTCCCATTCTGTAGGTTGCCTAGAACAAGTGTTTTCACAGTCAGTGAAGAAAATTGTAAATTCCAAATGCATTATCTGAAAAATTAGGAAGACCTGTGTAGAAGGAAGCACATGCCAGATAAGCCATGCACCTGTGCCCTGTACACCCCTAGAGGCTGAACTCTTCAGATTTCAACACGTTGTCAATAAGTAATACATTGAATGGATATCCAAAATCATTTGTTCGCTGTATTATCAAAAATTTCTGTAACCAGCTGGAAGTTTTCTTTGAGAGTTTGTTACCAATGGGTAAAACAAGCCATATCCCTCCTCCCTCCACCTCCAAACCTAATAGAGAAGTGTATCAGCAGTTTTCTGGCATCCAAGAGACATTTGGTGGATCCATCTGACAATATAAACAGCTTGATTTTTCACATAACCAGAAATTACTAGAAGAAATGCTGTCTGTGAGAAGAAGGTTGTGGGTGCCATGCATGAAATATCCTATGTCTTAGGGCCTACATTCAGTAGTCTCCTCAAAATTCTCATCAAACAATTCAGAAATATTTGCAGACACAAACCTGGTGAGGGACTTGCATCCAGAATTTGTAAAGAATACCTACGACTTAATAAGAAGAAGACGAAGAGCCAATCCAAAAGTGGGCAAAAAACATGAACAGACATTTCTCTGAAGATGTATGAATGTCTAATAAGCACATGGGAAGATGCTCAACATGATTAGTCATTAGGGAAACACGAATTAAAACCACAATGAGCCAGCACTTCACGAGCACTAAGATGGCTATAATGAATAAAGTAGATAATAATATGTTGGTGAGGATATGGAGAAATGGGAATTTCTTGCACATTACTGATAGAATTGTAAAATGGTACAATTACATTATAAGACAGTTTGGCAGTGTCTCAAAAGTTAAACATAAAACCTTCATAAGAAGGCTCAGTAATTCTACTTCTAGGTATATACCCAAGAGAAATAAGAACATATTTCCCTGTAAACACTTCCACACAAATATTCATAGCAGCATTATCCATAATAGTCAAAAAGGGGAAACAACCTGCATTAGCCTGCTATGGTTGCTATAACAAAATGCCATAAAACTGGGTGACTTAAGCAACAGATATTTCTCACAGTTTTAGAGGCTGGAAGGCCTGAGACCAGGTGCCAGCATGGTTGGGTTCTTTTGAGGATTCTCTGGTTGCCTTGCAGATAGATGGTTACCTTCTTGCTGTGCCTTACATGGCAAACACAGAGAGAGATAGATCTCCAGTTTCTTCCTATAAGGGCACTAACGGCACCATGAAGACTCCACCCTCACGACCTCAACTAAACCTAATTACCTTCAAAGGCCCTGTCTCCAATATCATCCCATAAAAGGCTAGGGCTTCAAATATAAATTTTGAGGGTATATAAATATTTATTCCATAATTCTGCCCTGGAGCCCCCAAAAGCCATGCCCATCTAGCATGCACAATATAACCATTCCACCCCAACAGCCCCAAAAATCTTCACTCATTCTAGTATCAACTCTAAAGTCAGAAGTCCAAAGTCTCATCTAAATATCATCTAAATAAGATACTTATAAGAGATATAATTCATCCTGAGGCAAAATTTCTCTCCATCTGTGAACCTGTAAAAGCCAAAATATACGTTGGTAGGACAGGCACAGAATAGATATTCTCTTCCTAAAAGTTAGAAATAGGAATTAAAGAAGAGGTGACAGGTCCCAAGGAAGTCCAAATCCAGGCAAGGTAAATTCTCTGAGAGCCAAGGCTAGAGAAGTATCCTCTCTGGCTCAGTGTTCTGCTCTCCAGAGCTACTGGGGTGCCAATGTCACCCCAAGGCTTGGTGGCCTACCATCCATGCCACAACTCTCTGCAGGGACAGTGTTCCCACACTTTGAAACTGAAGTTTACTTGATCTTTTCTGCAAGGCCTGTGCACTGTGGACCTGTGGTTGGACTGGCTGTCCTGATGATCTCTGATTTGCCTGAATTAAAAGGGATCCTTCTTCCCTTTTAATGAAGAACAGCATATGTTTGCAGCCAAATAACTGTATTCTTCCATCTTATAGAAGCCAAGAATTCCAACACTTTTCCTTCATTTTGTCCTGTATTCCCTGTCTCCATTAGTTTGAACTGCACTGCCTTTGCTGTTAACATCCCATCTCTACTCCTGGCCTCTGCTGAAATGGCTGATTAAGTTCACAAGCTGCACCTATGATCTCTTTATCAAATAGTTGTGCAGCCACACCCTTACTGTTCTCTTCAAAGCAAGCATTGTCATTTTTGTAATTTGGGTAGGCTGAGAATTTTCACCATTTCCAAGTCCTAGTTCCTTTTTGCTTAAAAATTACATCTTCAATTTCTCTCCCCCTCACATTTTACTACGAGCAGTCAGGAGGAATCAAAATGCTTCTTCCATGCTTTGCTTGGAAATTTCATCAGCTAAATTTTCAATTTTATTGCTCACAAGTTCTGCCTTCCACAACACACTAGAACACAATTCAGCCAAGCTCTTTGTCACTTTATAACAAGCACTGCTTTTCCTCCAGTTTTCAATAACAGAGTGTTCTTTTCCATCTGAGACCTCCACAGAATGGTCCTTACTATGCATATTTCTAGCAACATCCTGTTCATGATTATTTATGTATTCCCTAAGAAAATGAAAGCTTTCTCTCTAGCTCTCCTCTATTCTTTCTGAGTCCTCCCTACAATCACCTTTAACAATACTATCATGGCAATTCTGGCTCTTCCTGGCATGCACCTGAAAACTCTTGCAGTCTCTAACCACTAGCCAGGTCTGAAAATGCTTTTACTTTATTTTATATTCGTTACAGCACCTCACTTCTAAATGCCAATTACTGCCATCATAGTAGGACAATGATTTTTTCTTACAGGAATGGACATTCTAGATATAAGTTTGCCTTCCCTGCATGTAATGCTTCTGCGAAAACTACCATCTGTGGACTTACAGAATGTCTTATCCACCATCATAGTATTCCACACAGCATTGCTTTCGGCCGAGATACTCACTTCACAGCAAACAAGTGTGGTGATGGGCTTATGTCCATGGACTTCATTGGTTTTATCATGTTCCTCACCATCCTGAAGCACCTGCCCTAAAGCAATGATGGGCAGGGGGGGTCATTTGAAGACTCAACTATAGCATCAGCTAAGTACCCCTACTTTGCTGAGCGGAGGCAACAATCTCCAGCACGGTGTATATGCTCTGAATCAGGATCTGATATATGGTGCTGTTTCTCCCATAGCCAGGATTCATGAGTCTAGGAATCAAGAGGTAAAAATAGAAGTGGCACCACTTACTATTACACCCAGTAATAACTATAAAAGTTTTTACCTCCTGTTCCTGTGACCTTATGCTCTGCTTGCCTGGAGGTCTTAGTTCCAAAAGGAAAAATACTTCCACCAGGAGACCCAACAATGATTCCATCAAACTGGAAGTTAAGACTACCACCCAGCCGCACTGAAATTGTCAGGCTTCTGAGTCAACAAAGAAGGGAGGTACTGTGCTGGCTGGGGTGATTGATCCTGACTACCAAGGGGAAATTACACTGCTACTCTACAATAGGGGTAAGGAAGAGCATATCTGGAATACAGGAGATTCCTCACGGTGTCTCTTGGTATTACTACGTATGTCCTGTAATTAAAGTCAATGAAAAATTACAACATCCCAATCCAGATAGAACTATGAATGGCCCAGATCCTTCAGGAATGAAGGCTTGTGTCAGTCCATCAGGTAAGGATCCATGCCTGCTGAGGTATTTGCTGAAGGCAAAAGGAGCACATAATGGGTAGTGGAAGAAGGTAGTTACAAGTACCAACTACAACCTGGTGACAAGTTATGGAAATAGGGGCTGTAATTGTCATGAATACTCCCCCTTATTTTGTAATTAACAGGTGTGTGTATCACACACACACACACATATCAAATAGCTTTGTTTTCTTCCCTATCTCATCCTTTATGATGTAACATAAGACTTATTGACTTTATATCATAGTATTTAAGTATTATTAATGTTATATTTAGGTTCTTGAATACACAGGAGAAGAGTAAACATCACTTGAGGACTTTACTTCCTCTTCTGGGGAAGAGATTAATTCATTCCCAGTTGTACACAAAATAGTTATATCATGTTAGGTGGAATTAATTAAGATAAGGAATTATTAAAGATAATAACCTTGTTATTATCTTTATTTGGAGATTAAATATGACTCAGGAAGATGCATATGGGTGACGTTGACAAGAGGTAGACTTGTGATAGTTAATTTTATTTGTCAACTTGAGTAGGCCCTAGGGTCCCAGATATTTGATTAAGCATTATCCTGGATGTGTCTGCCAGGGTGTTTCTGAATGAGATTAACATTCCAATGGGTGGATTCAGTAAAGCAGATTGCTCTTCCCACTTTGAGTAGACTTTAGCCAACCAATTAAGAATTGAGTAGAACAAAAAACTAAGCAAGAGAGAACTCACTCTCTCTGTCATACGCTTGTGGTCTCTAGCTGGGACCTTGGTCTTCTCCTGCTGTCAAACCTAGACTGGAACTTACACCATTGGCTCTCCTGGTTCTCATACTTTCAGACTAAAGGTCTTAGGACCTCTCAGCCTCCATAGTCATGTGGGTCAATTCTTTATAATATAAATATACAGATATCTACAGAACCCTGACTAATGTCAGTGGTCTAGCTTGTCTTCCTCACTATGGGAATATTTTGGTGCAAATTAGTGCAAATGCAAAATTCTCATTTCGAGCAGTTTGTGAGATTTTTGAAGCCTTGGCATAAATACCATCTTTCTTCTTCATCATCCATTTTCCTGAAATACAGACAACAGGCGTCCTCATCTGTGCACACTTCACCAAAAGCATTCTGTGAAAGGAGCATCCTACCAAATGACTATGGTCCTGAAATAGATGTAGCTTCCACTGATGCGGCACAGAGGGAATTTCACAGGAGGTCCTAATTAAAGGGGTATGCACTCTAGAATTCCTTATGGTGTTCACTACATATATTCATATAAAGAAGGGAGTGTAGGTGTATCTGGAGATATTTGTGATGATCAATTTGTCCTGGGCTCCAGAGCCAGAACCAAGTCATCCTAGTGATACTGCAACATGAGGACAGCTGTCTCTAACTAGTCGTTGGGTCTGCACTAATTTGAGAATGAATTTCTAAAGTTTACATCTAGGTTTCTCCAATATATGGCTTACTTTATGACATGATTGCCTGGTGAGAAAGTGTTCATTACAGCATGACAAAGCAGAAAGGTAGATTGAATTAAAACAAACAAACACACAAAAATCTGCTTTGTAGGTAACATGTGAACAGAGGTTGGAGGATGAGCTCTAGAAACCGGTAACAAGGGGAATGTTCAGCCATCGACTCAACACAATAATGGAAATTTCCAGAAATAAGTCACACTCCAGGCAAGCAATTAGCATGGGGTCCAATTCCAGTTGAGAAAGAGGTCATTTTATGGAGACTAAGCTGGCAGGCCTCACACAGCAGGCAGGAAGGAAATCTTTCAGCAACCATCCGGGTGCTGCCCTCAGAGGAAGTCTTGGGAAAATGTCTCTGTGTGTCTGTGTGTGTGTGTGTGTGTGTGTGTGTTTTGTTTGTTTTTTGTTTGTTTGTTTTTAGTGTGTGTGTGTTTTGTTTGTTTTGTTTGTGTGTGTGTGTGTGTGTGTGCATGGTAGGTAGTAGAAAGAGAAGGGGGATTCATTTGAAAAAATAGGATCCAACTTACTTCTTGCAGATAATATCCAAGCAAAGGACATAAACAGAAGGAAAAAGACCAACATCCAGGAGATATATAGAGAAACCTAGTTTTAAGGCTGAACACAAAACCCTAAAGAACCCTGACCTGCAGTGAAATTACCCTTAAGTAACTGAGATAAGAGGATGAAGCAATATTTGTCAGGAAGATGTATAGACTGTGATACAGATCTGACAAGCCTTGCCCAACACAATCATATGTTCTGGAGTTAAGGTAGCCAGTTAGAGAATTCCCACATTGGGCAGAAATGTCCAGTCCCAAGTATCCCTGACATCTTCAGTCATTGATTGGGGACTGGCTGAGGAGAGTATAGCTTTGACTCAAACAATGCAGCAGACCCTGAAGTAGCTATATCTGGAGACCAGTAGCTAATTGTACTCCTAGCAGCTGAAGGCCAAATTCTTCTTTGAAGAAAGATATGAGTGGCCCATGGTGCCAATGTAATATAAGATCTGGAATCCAGGAAAGTGGTCTAGGCCAGAGATATACATTTTCCCACTATTTGCATGTAGAAGGCCTTTAAGGCCATAACCTGGAATTGGGATCACAAGTAAAGTGAATTTAGATAGAAAAGAGGACCAAGGACTGAGTTTCACACTGTAAAATCAAGAGTTTAGAGAAAAGAAGAGCCAACAAAGGAGAGTAATGAAGAGCAATTCTTGAGATGGAAGAAAAACCAAGAAAGTTTGGGGTGTCTTGAAATGCAGGTGAGGAGAATTCAGCAAGCGCTGCTCAGGGCCAATTGAGATGAGGAATGAGAACTGACCAAGGGATGTAGCAACAGGAGGTGACCTGGATACGAATCATTTCAGTGGAGTAGGGGGCAGCAGCATGGCTGCAGTCGCTATACAGAAGACAGGAGGCAAGGAACTGGAGAGAAAACATGTATTATAGACAACTTTTGAGAAAGTTTGCTCTAAGTAGGAGCAGAAAAAGTGGTAGTAGCTAGGCAAGAAAAAAGTTGATTTGGAAAGTCAGGAAACAACAGGTTCTGGAGAGGATGTGGAGAAATAGGAACACTTTTACACTGTTGGCGGAACTGTAAACTAGTTCAACCATTGTGGAAGACAGTGTGGTGTGGGGATTCCTCAAAGATCTAGAACTACAAATACCATTTGACCCAGCAATCCCATTACTGGGTATATACCCAAAGGATTATAAATCATGCTGCTATAAAGACACATGCACATGTATGTTTATTGTGGCACTATTCACAATAGCAAAGACTTGGAACCAACCCAAATGTCCATCAATGACAGACTGGATTAAGAAAATGTGGCATATATACACCATGGAATACTATGCAGCCATAAAAAAGGATGAGTTCATGTCCTTTGTAGGGACATGGATGAAGCTAGAAACCATCATTCTCAGCAAACTATCGCAAGAACAGAAAACCAAACACCGCATGTTCTCACTCATAGGTGGGAACTGAACAATGAGAACACTTGGACACAGGAAGGGGAACATCATCACACACTGGGGTCTGTCATGGGGTGGGAGGAGAGGGGAAGGATAGCATTAGGAGATATACCTAATGTAAATGACGAGTTAATGGGTGCAACACACCAACATGGCACATGTATACATATGTAACAAACCTGCATGTTGTGCACATGTACCCTAGAACTTAAAGTATAATTTAAAAAAAAAGAAGAAAGAAAGAAAGAGTTGATTTGGATGTTGTTGCTTCACGGTAGGAGAGGTATTAGTATATTTTGGTGCTTGAAAGGTAGGGACTCCCCTTTTCTGCAGTAGATAATGATGTTACTTACAAGAAATGCTTGTGGAATCTAAGCAGAGGGTGTTTTGGCACCTAGCATTGTGATTAAACCTCTCGAGAAAAGCTCAGGAGTTGTGTCACCTGTATTTAATAAGGCTGGTGCTGCCTGCCTTTGAAAGCCAGGCCTAGGATAATTACCCAGTCTAATATTTTCAAGCCTGCTTCTACATCTTTTGCATACTGTAGTTGATCTCTTGGCTTAACCGTTCTGAGAAGGACATTTGGAACCAGCGCTCACTGGAATCCCCCCCATGCTGTACATTTCCAATCAGACCCAAGTGACGCCACATACTAATTTAATCACCACTTGGCACTGTGAGTCTCTGATAAAACAGAAGGCAGAAGGAGGATTACATCTGGTGGTGTGGAAAATGAAAGAAAAAATCCCTTGATTAAAATTCAGCACCTTTCACCTTCTGCTGAGCCACTAAATACCGTTAGGTTTCAGCCTGTTATGGAAATACAGCTCTCTTCAAAGTCATTTTGATGGGATGTTAGGCAGAATATTATCCCTCCAAGAAGCTGAGCATGGGATGTCAAGAAGAATAAAACAGAAACAGTGGGAAGAATTAAGAGGGCTCCGTGAGGCCCATGGAGATGACCACGGATGCTGGTCAGGGTCTCTGTGCTGTCATTAGCAAAAGGCACTATCCCAGCCTCAGAGGACATACTCACTCATTACCAATGTACAAAAATAGAATATGCCTAGGAGTTCAAGAGCAATGATTCAGCGGTCCATCTTCCCAATTGTCCATCTCAACTGTTTTCATTTCCAGAAGCACCTGGACTTCCCAGATCCAGTTCCAGTTCCAGCTGGCAGCTGCTGAAGAAGTTAGGGCCTGCTCAGAGCCAAAGGAAGGAGGCAAAACCAGGATGACAACCCTTCTTCTCCTCCCAGTCTTTTCCTCTCTGCTCCTCCCAATTCCTGAAGCTGGGGAAACAGGGATTATGCCCAGTTCCCTCCTCTTTCTCACCCAACTCCCTCAATCCAATCATCCCCATACATTTCACTTCCTGATTTATGAATGACAAATATCTAACACTTGAACACATTACTGTCATTTGCACACACATACTGCAGACATCAGCAATCAACTGCCATCTTCTCCACTGAACTTTGGAAATCTCCTTGTTCCAGGGTGTCTGGTATCTGTCTCCAATCCTTCGTTGTCTTTCTATGGTTACCGTGGCTATCCCAGTACAGGCCCACCTTGGTGCTCACCTTCCTGCTTTGCTCCCTTGTCTCCCTCAAGCACTACCTTATCCCCACAAGAGAATTCCATCTAAAAAGTAAATGTCACCATGCCACCTCCCTGTTGGATTTCCTTCCATCCTGCCATCTAGTAGCATCAAGTTCCAGAACCTGGGCACAGCCTGCAAGGACTCCCAAGCACTAACAAGATAATAATACATATGGTGGGCAAAGAAGGAGCTTCCACCAAATACTGTTAGGTCTCAGCCTATTAAGGAAATACTCAGTTTCTTCTTAAAATTAGACTAATAAGATTGCCTACCTTATAGAGTTCTTGTAAGCATTAATCTTCTGTTGTTATGATTATTAATTTTTGGATCTTGGTTAACCCACAAAGCCTGCCCCTCTTGCTCCTGCAGCAAGTTGACCATCATCTCTGCCCTCATGCACTGCTTCTCAATGCCACGCCTTTGCTGGGACCTGAACCACTCATGCTGCACCCCAATCCCCCTTCTCCACCTACACTGCCCTGGCTAATGCTTCCTAAGCTCTATGACACAATGTGAGGTCACCTTCTCTGAGATGCCCTCCCTGGCCCTCAGATTTCCATTTGAGCATAAATTTCTATTACCATGCCCACCATGCGTACTATTATCTTGTTAATATCTGTCTCTCCCTTAATCTCTGGTGTCCCGGAGGTCAGGAACTAACTCTTTATCTTCATATTAATAGTTCCAGTTTCTAAATAAGTTTCCGGCACATTATAGAAAATTAGTAATGATAACAGAAGATTAATGCTTACAACAACTCTATAGAATGGGCAATCTTATTACTCTAATTTTAAAGAAAAAGAAACTGAGTCCTTGAGAAATTAATAATTTGCTCAAGGGTCAAGCCAGTGATCAGGACTGCAATAATCTGACACCAGAAAATATGTTCTTAAATTCTACAAAATAATTATATTAGGATCTGCTTGGAACTGCAACGGACTATCGAGGCACCCAGTGGAAGCTCCTTCTATGCTCTTCATGAACCCCTTGGGTGGGTAACACTTCATCTATCATAGGAGAGAAGATTTAGAGCACCAGAGGGCTTTCCATAACACCTTTCTACCTTAAGACTCTCTACAGCCCGCCATTGTGTTTAGGTTACAGTCATGTAGAAACAACACCCTTTGCTTTTCCCCTCCTTCGGTGTTGGGTTTAGATACCCAACTGAGCCCTTGAGAAATTAATAATTTGCTCAAGGGTCAAGCCAGTGATCAGGCCTGCAATAGTCTGACACCAGAAAATATGTTCTTAAATTCTACAAAATAATTATATTAGGATCGGCTTGGAACAGCAATGGACTATTGAGGCACTTAACTTGATGCAGGATGTTGGACAGAACACATCTGAATTTTGATAGTAACTTTGGCACCCGCTGTCTACCGGCCTTGGAAACACCAGGTAACTTTGGCCATGCTTCAGTGAAGATATTTCAGATTCCAAGACCCCAAGAGCTCACGCAAAGGAGATACAGTCACAAAATGGTAACTACAAAAGCCTGCCCCACTCACTTCTCTTGTATCTTTTTCTGAAAGCTCCATTTGACATACAATGAGGGTTGTTATGGGGAGAGGAACTAAACTGGGAGGGAATTTAACATAGTAAAAATATAGAAAAGCCCATATAAACTTCAGAAAATGCACTCATCACATCTGGCCTTGAAATAGATGCTGTATTATCTGTTACCAGATATATCAAGACTATTTTACAAGATACCTTCGTAAATGAGAGAAAATGGTCCTATGGCCTGGAATCTAGCACAGTGCAGGGCACATAGAGGGTGCTCCCAAACTATTTGCTGATGAAAGAAGAGTAGAATGACCAGGTGAGTAGATATGCTGTTTATTGTTAACATTTATTAATACGGATGATTAACATCTCTTGAACTACAAGTAGAAACTAGAGAAAGAACCCAAAAGAATTTGCTACTAATGCAGAGATACTAAACTGCTGGACTGACTCTCCCTAGCAGTCAGAGTGAATTGTTGAATTGTTACCAATACATCAAAGGGATGGGGTAGGCTCATCTGCTAAGCTGCTGGTCAACTGTGCACATAATTTAACTCATTCTAAATCCAGCATTCAGCTTGCTAAACTCATTTTAGTTAAAAATGCTACTAATAGTTGTAAAAGTGCCCAGGTTCTCACAAAGTTTGGAAATCACTTCTGCTCCTTATTATCTCAACAAGTAGAGCCAAATTAGGAATTTCTATCCTCTCATTTTATTCTGTATTCATGCACATTTCAAAGTCAAATCCCTCTCTAAAATTCTCATACTGTGGATAAAATAAGAAAATACCTCTATTGCAATAAATATGCATTAAGAAAAAAGATTAAAGGAGTTCAGGAACAGCTTAAAACAGAATAATACAGTGCACTTTGAAATGTCAGAAAACAAATCTTGATGAGTTGACAGTTCAATGCATTAGAGGAAATCATCTTCTCCTAGCAGTTGGACCTTGAAACTCTGCACAAGTGCAAAAATCATTGACTCTCCAGCTGCTAACTTAGCTCCCATTTGGTCTGTCAATGCAACAATTGAGAGAAGCTCTGCCCGTGGTCTCACTGGAAATCCTGATTCATATTTAAACAAGTTCCAATGTGGAGTTGGTGCACAGGATTTATCTTTATCAAGTCAAGCTTTTCACTATGTGTTTTTGCAACAAATGGGCCCATTTTAACACACAATGTGCACAGCAGTCCATCGCACAGAGTACATCTGTCATTCACCAGGCACCACCCAATAAAAGTGCTTAACATGCTCTGCTTCTCAATTAAAGTAGAAATCACAGTTGTTTTGGGGGAATGGTTTGTGAGTTAATTTCTGTCAACCCAACAGCCTTAGCCACGAGAGCTGGAATTAAAGTGCACAAAAGCCTCATAAAAGGACAATGGTTCTATCAACTAATAAAGTTGGATTTTGGCATGTTAAAGACAATAGATTATACAAAGGAAAGGAAAAAAAAAGCTTTAGAGAAGGGCTAACTGTACCCTTCTGGCTACATCCTCTGGACCATGGGATTCTCAGGAGCTACAATACAGATAAAAGAAAAGCTTGATTTGCCCCACAGACTAACAAAGAAATGAAACTTAAAAAAAAAAAAAAAAGCTTTATTGAAGTATTATAATTAAAGTACAAGAAACTTCACATTTTAAAGTGTAAAATTTGGTAGGTTGTGGTACATGTATACACATGTGAAAACATTACCATAATCAAGAAAATTAACAGATCTGTTAGGTCTAATCATTTTCTTGTTCCCTTTGTCAATCTTTCTACCTCAGCCTGCCACACCCAACCCTTCACACTCCCTCTCAACCCTTTTACCTGCCCCCTTCACAAAAAACGACCAAACTGTTTTCTAAAGTGGCTGCTTCTATTGAAAATTGTAACAAGCCCTGCATGAAAGTTCTAGTTACTCCACATTCTCACCAACACTTCATGTCGTCACTTTTCATTTTAGTTATTCTATTTGTTGTGTAATATTATCTCATTGTATATTTAATTTTCATTTTCTAAGGCCTAATGATGTTGAGCATCTTTTCACGTGTTTACTTGCCATTCATATATCTTCTTTACCTGTCATTCATATATCTACTCAGATATTTGGTCCACATTTTTATTGAGTTTTTTTCATATTGAATTTTGAAAGTTCTTTAGATATTCTGAATTCAAGTCCTTTATCAGATATATTCTTTATATTTTTCCTAGCCTATGACTTGCTTTTTTTTCACCCTCTTAACCGTGTCATTTGAAGAGAAAAATTTTTAAATTTTGATGAAGTCCAATGTATCATTTTTTTTTCTTTCATGGATCATGCATTTGTGTTTTTCTAAAGAAATGTTTGTCTAACTCAAAGTCCTAAAATTTTTACCTGTTTTCTTTTATAAGTGTTAGAGTTTAGGTATCATACAGAAGGCTATAATTCATTTTGAGATATTTTATATTTTTCCATGTTATTATGAATAGAATTCCTTTTAAATTTCAATTTACCTTTGTTTGTTGCCAGTGTATAGAATTGCAATTATATTCTGCATATTAATTCTGTTGTTGAAATCTTGCTAAAATTACTACTTTTAGTATCTTTTTTGGAGATTCCATTGGATGTTTTACATAGAAAATTATATATGTGAATGAAACTATATTTCTTCTTTCTAATATGAATATTTTTTGCCCTATTGCTGTGGCAAAAGCTGCCAGTATATTGTTGAATAAAAATGTTGAGAGCTAACATCTTTGTCTTGTTCTTGATCTTAGGGGGAAAGGATTCAGTCTTTTATCTTCAGTATGATTGTTAGTTGGAAGTTTATAATACATTCTCTTTCTTGGGTCTAGGAAGTTCCCTTCTTTTCCTAGTTTGTTGAGAGTTTTCACCAGGTATAGATGGTGAAATTTTGTCAAAATGCTTTATCTGTATTTAATGTGATGATCATACAGTTTTTAAATTCATTTTACTAATACAATGAATGACATCAATTGATATTTTCCAATGTTAAAACAACCCTACATTCCTGAAATAAACCCCACTTTGTCCTGTGTATTATTATTATGTATTATTGGATTCAACTTGACAACATTTTGTTTAGAATTCTTCCATACATTTCCATGAGATATGCTAGTATACTGTTGTCTTTTCTGGTAATATGTTTGCCTGATTTTGGTATCAGTGTACTATTAGCCTAAAAAATTTCATTTAAAAATATTCCCTCCTTTCCTCTTTTTCAATTTTCTTTTAGACTTCTGTAAAAAAAATTATTTTCAAAAATGTTTAGTAAAATTTACTAGTAAAGCCATCTGGGTTTTTTTCTAAGAATGTTTTAAACTACAAATTACATTCATTTAGTATATATAAAGCCATTCTTGTGTGGTCATTGTTAATTTGTCACTTTCAAAAAAGTTGACAGCTAAGAATCTAAGCTGTCAAATTTATTTTCATTTAATTGTTCATAATATTGTATTCAACCCAGGTCACTGGCACCCAACCCTGTGAGTTTTTCTCTAGCCATACTGTATCTGCTATTGCTATACCAGGGTTAGGCATCTAAACAAAAATTGCTATAAAATGGCAATTGAACCCAGCAACTAGGTTATGAGCATGAGAACATTGAGAAAGTGTTCTCACTTACATTAAGCCAAGAAGTATGTAGGTGAGAGCCTTTGTTACCTGTTTGCATAAAAACCTAAAAAAAAAAAAAAATTGTGACTTGCTAAACAATATGATGTCATTTATTTGGACTTACATTAAATAAAATACTGAATTAAACTTACATGAACAATTCTGTATTAGCTGCCCAATGTCTGTGGAGACTGAAAGAAAGCCATCAGGACAGGATATAAAACTAAATGTATATTTAATATTACCTAACAGTACTGCCAGATAAATTTGTCATTTTTGAAATAAACTGGAAAGTTACAATATGCACATGGAGACATATAGAATGTACATTTTTTCCAGTTCCTTCTAAAAAGTACAATGTTTATTATTACAGTTCTGATACTGTAAATGATGAGAGGAAGTCCTATCATGCCATTGTCCCAATCAACTTCTTGGAGTTAATAATACCATGAACACGCTCATACTTTGAAAAGAAAAGCACTTTGAGCAGTCAGAGCTCCAGCATTTGAACATTTTGTTACATGTAAATACATCCAACCTTACTGCTTTTCATGAGATTCTATGAATGAATAGGAAAAAAGAACTCTTTTTTTTAATGGCTCTAGAGTGATTCTCTGTTAGAGAAATTCTATTTTCCTATACACTTATGTGATCAACTCAGCGATGCATTCCCCAGAAAGAAACCCCCAAGTGTACATATTAGAAAACATTTCAGGGAGGTGGCCAAAGGAGTGGCCAGATCCCTCCTACAGGATCACAGGCTAATGACTGCCTCTAAGGTCTTCAAAGCATCGGGTTTCAGTAGAAATTTGCCAGTCTGGATTTTCCATCCCTGGGTTAGTCCTCCTGCTTCTCCACCACTCCATCTAAGGCCCTAAGAGTTGCTGCCAAACCTAGTGAGCCATGACTCCAGACTCCTGGCTCCCAACACACATGCCACTGCAGCTCAGCCCAGGGTTTAGAATCTGCTGCTTACCAAGCTTGTCCAGCTCTTGTAGCTTCTAAAGAAGGGGCTCTGGCTGCAGGAAAGAAGAAGGAACTGGCAAGGAGTATAATGGAGCATCCAATGCATAGCTGCACTGGCTAAGAACATTCGTATTCGTTATGTCTTCTTATTTTCAAGGCACTGTGAGGTAAATATTATCCCAGTGTTCTGGGAAGGTAGTCTAACCCTTAGATAAGCTGGTATGGCAAATGTGGATCAAGTTCATCTGCCTTTAAAGACCACGCTTTTTTCTATGTCCTCCTACAGTTACTTGTATAGCAGTAGCCAAAACACTCCACAATCCCCATAGAATTCCAGGTCTTTGTCACCAGTGAATGTTGGCAAATCCTGTCTCCCATCTCAGAAACTAAATCTGATAAACTTGCTGGATGGAATCTTGGAGACTTCAAGGATTTTTAGAGAAGAAATTTCAGAAGAAAAATAAACTTCATATAAATCAGAGCCCTTTAAACTATTCTTGTATGTCCATTAGGGAATACAGAAATCATATATTTCAAAACATAATTTGATTCTATCTCAAATGCTTGAGTTAAAGGTGGGATGAATTCAAATATTTGGACTACATAACCCCTCCTTTGCCAATGGAAGATTGGGGTGAGAAGTAACCATGTCATATTTTATTGGAGTTTTGCTTCTCACTTTAAACCCTCTCACTATTGCTAGTGCTGGCTGCCCTGACCTGGACTTCAGAGAAACACCCTCCAGGAGGTGAGTACATGAGCAAATCCAAGATAATCAGGAATTGGTTTTTTTTAGTTTATTTGTTATATTTGGCTGGCAACAGATATTCTGTACCCAGCATAAGCTCTAAAAGCAAGATCCCTTTCAAATAATAAAATGGAATGACTTATGATAGAAGAGACAAGGCAAGTAATAATAATAGTAATCATTTTATTATGATCCAAAATAAAATTTTTTAAAGGCAAATAAAAAAAAAAAAAGCCAGTCTACGAATTTGCACCCATTCAGGGAAGAATGTCTACCTTCTGGCCATTTCAAAATTGTACCAGACCCTGTTATAACCACTCAAGCCCCTCCCTGCCTCATTCGATGCATTAGGAATTCTGCAAATGAGTGTTCACGGTTCACAGGGGGTTCGATCATAGAAAACTAGTTGTTGATCTTTGGATGCCTGCAGGCCTGCAATCTGTGCTACAAGTTTATCCCTCCTAGGGAAAAATTAAAGAAAAAAAAAAAACAGAAAAGGGGAAAAAAGGAAGAAAGGAGGAGACAAGAGGATGGAACCAATACAAGCATCTGTAACAAGCTAATTGGACCCTTGTGGGCCACCCAGCAGGCACAAAATTAAAACAAACAGAGCTACTCATTGTGCACTTTCAGGACCGTAGCTACCCTGGGTCTATCAACTTTTCCCCTGACTCCTCCCTTGACCCTCATTTTTAAAGGACCTAATTATGGGTCTTTCTGAAGGATCACAAGCCAGTTTTCATCTGAAAAGAATAAGGTGTTTTGCCTTCAAACCAGAGACACTGTTAGAAGTTGGTAATTAGTATGACTTGTTAATGGAGTTTGGCTGTGATTAGGCAGTGATTGAGTGTGAGTTTGGTGCCTGTCAGTGGGTAAGCCTGGGAGGGTGAGAGATGTTTAATGAGACACCTGTTGTTGGGGCCCACTGGGGTTTGTTGCAGCTGATTGGCAGTTGGATGCAGCACGCTCCATGATGGGGGCTGGGCTAAGCCTGGCAGGTGGTTGGCATCACAGCAGAGCCTGCCGATCCCTCTAAGTCAGGGCTGGCTGCGTTTCCTGAGCTGTTTCCTGAGCTGTTTCTCCATGGCTGCCGTTCCATGTCCCCACGTGATCCAGGCTGACTATTGCTAAACTCCGACTCCCAGTGGGCACTGCAACCACCATGCAGGGAAAGATCCCAGATATCCATGACCCCTGCTCCCCACCAAACACCAGGTAGGGTACTGGGCACTCCTTCCCGCATCCAGCCTTTCCTGTCCCCAGGCTATCAGTGAGGAAGCTGAGGTAACAGACATTAAATAGCTTAACACAGCAAGTTCACACAGTCACCTCCAGGATCAGATGTACTGTACTTAGAAACAGCCCTTCTCAGGCCTTAAAAGGATCCTTGGGAAACATGTCAAAATGCATATTTTGATGCGTAGTTCAGGTGTGTGGCCTGAGAGATCATAAGAGTTTCCGGAGGCACCCATGCTGCTGGTGCAGGGACTAGACCTTGAATGCAAGTCTATAGGAAACTTTCCTGTATTTGAGATAATCAGAACTTATGAAAGATACATGGTTATTGTGCATTTCAACTTTATGATGAAAACCATATGACGCTTTCCAAGGAAGAGAGAGAAGGGAAATGGGTAATACCTTGCCTAAAAACAGAGCCTGATGCTAAAAATGTTCTGGAACTCTCTACCTAAGCACATGGTGGAGGGGGGCTGGTGGACACAGCACAAAAATGTGGGGGAAACCTGAAAAGTTAGAGGAGAACCACACATTTCCAGGAGGGAAGAAGGAGTCTCGTCTCAAGGACTTTGTTCTGTCAATGATGCTAGAGATCTGGCTGCAACTGTCCACCTTCACAGCTGACCCTGTTCCCACCTGCCGGTGTCCTGTCCACATCCACTTGACAAACCACAACTTTTCCCGGTCAGCAACCAGGGCCGGAGGAGCAAACAACTCTTTGTTCTTTCCCGACGTTGTTGCAGGCTGAACACTGAATCAAAACACATGCTGGAAGTCACAAAGGTGCTGCAGCACCTGGACCAGGTTAGGTTCAGGTCAGATCCAGGCGGAGGAGTCAGACCTCCACCCTGACCTTCACAGAGATCCCGCTTACAATTCCTGCCACATTGTCTCCAACATTCAATGAAGCTTTTTTTGAGATTGAAAAAAAAGACTGACAGCCTGCAGCAAAGGTTTAGACTAATTTGGATAAAGTATAGAGAGCACAAAAATACCTGAAGAATAGAACAATTTCAGATGCTTTCATTTCCCAAAACTAATATTAAAAACAGATAAAATGTACTTGAGTAATTCACACACAAAAAAAATTTCTAAATGCTTTGTCTTAAATCCCATCAATTATTGAGGGTAAAAATAAGACTTTGTTCTAGCTATCCAGATAACCATCTCATTTCTTGGCTTCATTTGACTGAGGAAGACCTGGCCTGAAGAAAATGTAGGTCATTCTGTACGTTTTCCTTGTATTAAATTATTAGGGTGCTCATTTATTTTTCTAAAGAAATAGCATAGTCAGCTGATGTCGACAATTTTACTTTAAATGTGATCAAAAAATAATTATTACATTAAATTGCAATTTGATCTAGTGAAAGACAAGATTCAAAAAGTAAGTTCTTTAAGTATTTTTATATGTATTTGCTTTCTTTACATTTTTAACCACGACATCAGAGTTTAAGGTGTTTTTTGGGTTATTCACACCACATTTTCCAATAGAAACATAGGCTTTAGACTTCTAGAAGGATATGGAAGTTTCAGATCAGTCTCTCAATAGGGATTCAGTATATTTTTTGGTGAATATGGGCAGAAGGGGCAGTCACGTGCCAGAAACTTACAGGAGATGCAGAGATGGCTTATGGAAATTTTTTTTTTTAACTGTTAAAATTTTCAAGTCCCAAAAGGTGCTACATCTCAAGGATCCATATGAAAAAAAGGGAAGTGCAAGATGCTTTATGGCAGAGCAAATAAACAGCAGATCTGAAGACAGATGGATTTAAGGGAGAGCCCGGTTCTGCCAAGTCCTGGCTGTGTAGCCTTGGACCGGTGGTGTACCTTCTTTGGGCCTCAGTTTCTTCATTCATACGTTGGAAGCAATAATATATCTTGAGATGTTGTTATGATAGTTGGACATAAGGTATGGAAAGTTCCTGGGGTATGGCAGACACTCGATGGAAACTGATGTGGGTTTCTCTGGCTCGCTGTCTAATCAGGATCATTTCCCATGTGGCATAACCCCACCAGTACTACACTGCTAAACATGCCCCATAGGCAGGCAGCTTGGGGTGTATCTGTTTAGCCATTTCACTCAACGTAGGTGAACTAAAACAAAGCCCATCCAGGAGTTATCTTCTCACCTGGACCATTGCCGTAGCTTTCTAAGCAGTCTCCTTGTGCAACTCCCACTCCCCCACCTTCGCCACTGTCTATCATCTACATAGAAGTCAAAGTGCTCCTTTTAGTTTATTTCTTTTTGTTATTTTTTATTTTATTTTATTCTTTTCTGGAGATGGAGTCTTGAGCCCAAGAGGTCAAGGCTTCAGTGAACTATAATCATGCCATTGCACTCCAGTCTGGAAAGCTTGACCTCTTGGGCTCAAGTAATCCATCTCAGCCTCCCAAGAAGCTGGGATTACAGGTGTGTGCCACTACACCCAACTAATTTTTTATTTTTTTTAATAGAGATGGGGTCTTTCCATGTTCCCCAGGCTGGTCTTGAACTCCTGGGTTCAAGCCATCCTCCCGCCTTGGCCTCTCAAAGTGCTAGGGTTACACTGCACCTGGCCAAAGTGATCTTTACAAAATGTAAGTCAGACCTTGACTTAAGTCACACAGAGTGACAGTCAAAGTCCTTTCACTTGCCCAAGGCCCTGCCTGGTCCAGCCAGTTGTTGCCCCTCTGACCTCTCATCCTGGACCTCACCTGCTGGCCCCCTCTGACCAGCCACTCTGAGTGCCACATGGGTCCTGAGCATGACACATTAATTCCTCACCTTAATTCCTCACCGGTGTTGCCCTTACTGTTGCCCTGTACTGATGAACATAAAATCAAAGCCTAGAGGAGAAAACTAACGAGGGGAAGAAGAACTTGAATCCAGGCCCAAGTCTTCAGGCCTTAGCTTGACCACTGCCTTGTCCTTGCTGCCCCTTCTGGTGGACCCGATGCACCCTAAACACTCCTGGGCCATGAGTTAAGGCTCAAAGTATATTGGTCACATGAGTGCCTAAAGATGGCCTCTGTGAGTCCCTGCAGATTTCCTTCCACATTTCACAAGGAAGAACAATGCCTTCTTTCTGCCTCAGACCAGAATAGTGAAGGTTGACAGCCTTGGAGTAATTCCCAGGAGAGCTGCCTGGGAGAAAATGCCACCATGAGCTGAGTGCCTGCTGCTGTCTAAGCACTGCTCAGTGGAGCTTTCTTCCTGATGTTGGTTTGGTAGGAAATGCCCCCAAGATCCTCCTGAGGCCTCTAGCCAGGAGGGATACGCAGGATGCCTCTGCCAGTGTTCGCCCCATGCAAGTTCCATGCAGAAAAGATCCATGGGTCCCAAGGAGAAAGAACTGAGAGTACCCAGGATAGAGGGCAGAGATGCAGAGAACCCAGCCCTAGTGGAGAGAAAGCTCCCTCCCTCTCCTATTGTAAGGAGCCTCCATCCTCCACCAATGGAGGGTGGAAGGTAGAGATGTTTTTTGAGAACCCGCCAAACTCAGTCACAGACTGAGCTCTGAGGCCTGGCAGTCAGAGGCTGAAAACATCCACAGAGAGTCACCAGAGTCAGGATACAGAAAGGAAAGGTCTCGCCACAGGTGGGTGGGGTTAAGGAGAGGGTCAGGGGAAGGTAGGCAACACAAGGAGATGAGTCATGCGGATGAGCCCCAACCAGAAACCATGGCCTTGCAGCCTTGACCAGGAAAGCCTGTCAGAACGTCATTGTGCTTCACTGAATATTCTCTGCCTGGGATTATATTCAAATTAACCTTATTATAGTAAACTGCATTTCTAGTGCACATTTCAGAGTTTGAGTTTAACCATTCACAAATAATCTCTTTTTCTTCCTTAAATTTGAAGTTAAAAGGCCCTTCAAGAGATGTGAAGGACCTCTTCAAGGAGAACTACAAACCACTGCTCAAGAAAATAAGAGAGGACACAAATGAAAAAACATTCCATGCTCATGAATAGGAAGAATCAATACTGTGAAAATGGCCATACGGCCCAAAGTAATTTACAGATTCAATGCTATTCCCATCAAGCTACCAGTGACTTTCATGGCAGAATTAGAAAAAACTACTTTAAATTTCATATGGAACCAAAAAAGATCCCCTATCGCAAGACAATCCTAAGCAAAAAGAACAAAGCTGGAGGTATCGCACTACCTGACTTCAAACTATGCCACAAGGCTACAGTAACCAAAACAGCATGGTACTGGTACCAAAACAGGTATGTAACCCAATGGAACAGAACAGACACCTCAGGAATAACACCACATATCTACAACCAACTGATCTTTGACAAACCTAGCAAAAACAAGCAACGGGGAAAGGATTACCTATTTAATAAATGGTGCTGGAAAAACTGGCTAGTCATACACAGAAAACAGAAACTGGACCCTTTCCTTACATCTTACACAAAAATTAACTCAAGATGGATTAAAGACTTAAATGTAAAACCCAAAACCATAAAAACCCTAGAAGAAAAAACCCTTCAAGCTACCTATCATTTTCAAGAGTTATATGGGATTGATGGATATTTACTGTCTGTATTATAATCAAATCCCAGTGCATTGCCAGGAATTGGTAGAATGAAGAACTTTCAGGATGTAGCCTTAAGTAGACGTATCTCTGCCAAGGTGCATACACATTGCATTATAGTACTGTGCAATGTGACAGACATTGTATATATTACCTAATTTAATCCAGAGTGGTAGGCATGATTCTCTCGATTTTCATAGATAAGGAAAGTTGAAGAAAATAGGTGATTATATTAGTCAGCTAGTGCTGTCATAACAAAATAACACAAACTGGATGGGGTCTAACCAATACAACTTTATTTCTCACAGTTCTGGAGGCTGGAAGTTCAAGATCAAGGTATCAGCAAGGCTGGAGTTTTCCTGAGGCTTCTCTCCTTGGCCTGCAAATGCTAACCTTCTGGCTGGGTCCTCACATGGTGCACACATCCCTGGTATCTCTGTGCGTCCAAATTGCCTCTTTGTACAAGGACACTAGTCAGATTGGATTAGGGTCCACCTTAGCCTCATTTTAACTTAATCACTTCTTTAAAGGCCTTATTCCAAATACAGGCATATCCTAAAGTACTGAGGATTGGGACAGCAACATATGAATTTGGGTGAGGGTGGCATAATTCAGCACATAACAGGGGCCATACACTCTGGTTTGCCTGGGACACTTGATCTAAGCTCATTGTCCCAATGTGATATGACTAAATAGCATATTCTTTCAACCTTAAAATTGTCCCATTTGAAAGACCAATTCTACACTCACTCTACTATGACAGCAGCAGGATTAGCAAAACATCTCAAGAACAAAGAGATGGAGTTCAACTCTGTCCTACATGCCAAATCTGCCTGCCCCCTCCTGCCCCTTAAAAACCTCCTTTGTAAAAATACATGCCCCTTACCCCTACCCCAGGGGACTGTGCTTACCTGGTGTTTTACAGGATGTGGGTAAAGAAAGCCAGAGAGGCACAGTGACTTGGGAGGCAACAGGTGGTGTACAGGACCAGCCACAGCCCCGCACTGCCGCCTGCCAATTTCAAAATGAAGCGAGGCTGTTTGAATGAACAGGAGCAAAGGGGTCTTCTCCTTGTCCTCACTCCTCACTTTCAGCTTCACTGTTCCAAAATTAAAAACAAAAGCAAAAGCCTGTATCCAGGAGGATGCCATGAGAGTGCCTGACCGATGTTGGTGGACGTTCCAGCCAGAGCTCTGTGCCAGGCTTCCAGTGCTGTTTACTCTCCCTTGGCAGGCCCGAAGCATATGGTGTGGGCCTCACCGCTTCGGCGTCTTCCACGTCACATGCAGTGAGAGACTCCTCTCTCCTGGGGGGTGTGTTGGGCCCCTCACTGGGCCTGTTGCTGTATCATCTGACAGATTACTGGCCACATATTGCTGGGCTCTGCCTCTGCTGGGAGCCAGCTTAGTCATTTAACAGTTCATTCGGAGAGGGAACCAGGGTGCCCTGCAACTGCTGACGTGATGGATTTTGTCTGGGGAGGGAAGGAGGCACAGCTCTGCAAAAGTCTACAAATCCCATGGGTGGGCCAAACTTTGATGACTTGACCTAGTCAGCCCCAATTTATCATAATAAAATGAAAATAATATAATAGCTTCCATACAGTGAGTGCTTACCATGTGCTAGGCTTTGCGCCAAGATCTTTAAAGCCATATTTTAATCAAACCATGCAAACCTGTGAGGCTTGACTCACAGGCAATAAGCAGCAAATTTGAACTCAGTTACACCTTTCCCTCTGCAGCACTTGCTGTCAAAGTACCTCCTCCAGTGTGTTTTCCAACCATTATTAGGGCAAGCTTTCTAAACTCTATATTTTCTAAAATGCATCAAAACTAATTAATACTAATGTGACTTTTGTATTAAAAAAATCACTCATTCATATCTATAGTAAAGCATTCCAGAGTTCTAGTGCTTCCCAAAGAATTCTTCCTGGCAGGGTGCAGTGGCTCATGCCTGTAATCCCAGGACTTTGAGAGGCTGAGGAAGATTTCTTGAGTCCAGGAGTTCGAGACCAGGCTGGGCAACATAGCAAGACCCTGTCTCTATTTTTAAAATTAAATAATTCTTCTTTCACAAAATATTAACAAATGCCCTGCCTTGGCGAGTCTTTCAACAAAAGGGGCTTTGTGGCCATCTGTGCTGGAAATACAGTGTTGTATTGGAAATGTTCTTTACTGCAGGCCTTCTCTGAGCCTTTAATGTGTTTGTGTTATTTGCGAATCTCCACAAGGAGAAGACAGTATGCAGTGTTTCCCAGACTGAGTACCTCATGAAATGCTTTCTCTTTCTAAGAACTTCTAGAGCCCTAGTCACCTGGACAGCACCCTCCAGGAAATGCTGGCCTCTCGTAACCTCGAACTTCCATCTGAATTTCCAGGTCAAGTTTCCCCCTTATTATTCAGAAGGAACACTTTCTCTTGCAATGGACAGTTGGAATCCTGGCCTAAATTCAGGTTCTCCCTCCCCATCAATGTCTCTCTCCACCTCTCCTACTACAAGGCCCAGGCTAAGCCCTATCTCCCAACATCCTTAACATCCCAACACCTCCTCTCCTGCTGCAATTCAGTCCAATTAGCCCCAGCCCAAAATCTAATTGTGTGCAAAGCACAAACTAACACTAAACCTGATCAGTGTTGTTTCTTTTTTAATGCTGAAACAGTTCAGGGCTCACTCATCCTATTTCATCGGCTAGATTGCAAGCTCCATGTAGGGATTTTCCCCCCTTTTATTTAAACCAGCAGGCTGCCCTTTCTGGTGGACCTGATGCACCCTAAACACTCCTGGGCCATGAGCTAAGGCTCAAAGCATATTGGTCACATGAGTTTCTGAAGATGGCTTCTGTGAGTGCCTGCAGATTTCCTTACACATCCCACAAGGAAGAGCAATGCCCCCTGTCCATGAACAGGGACCATGACTCCCCAGTCTGGCTGCAACCTTCTTTTTTATTCTCACCTTGCTGAGAATAATCAACTCATCTCAGTTTTCCTGAGGCTTTGCAAGTTTTAGCACTGACAGTTCCATGAGCCAGGAACCCACTGAGGGCCAGGCAAACCATGACAGTTGATCACTCCACTTGCCTGCCCTGCCCATAAATGAATTAAGGTTTTACAGCCTAAATCTTTATTGTCTGCTTGAAATGTTCTTATCCCATGGTTAGCCTTTCAAGGCCAGGTTTAAATGCTCTTCCCCTCACTGGACATTCCCTTATCACATCCCTTATATGCCTCCCTCCTGATGAGTCCGGCCAAGTCACATGACCTGGCGCCATAACTGATTGCCCACTGACCCATGGTCTAGTTCTCAGTAAAACGCTTCCCTTCTGGATGATTCTTGCAGGCAGGGTATCTGTTATGCACATCGTATGCACATGCTTGCTTCCCCTGCAAGCCCAGCACTGTTCCTTGCACCAGCACATCATCAGAATTGGAAGACACTTAATCAGCATTTGCCGGTTGATTGATTGATTGGTTCTGATCCCAGAACAGGCCCAATCTAGGGAAGCCCAAAGCCAGGCAGGAGTATAGTGGAGAATCTGGAACTAGCTGCACTAATTCCACTCCAGCTGAAAACTCTCAGTAAATAACACTAAAATCTTCAACTGGCAGAGCACCTAGCTTCTCTGTTCAATGTCTAGGGCTGTCTATAATCCATTAGTTGTGTGTTAGTGTTTTTTCTACATACGAACCTAAGTCTTTGCTGATTTATGTAGAAAGGAGTCCACAGCAGGGCAGAATGCCTCCCAGGAAAAAGAAACGGTTATCATGCAACTATGCTAGGTCATTCAGAATAGTTATCATTATATGCCCTGCTTGGGAAATTGCAGAGACCATATTTTTTAAATGAGTATAAAGTCTAAAAGGAATTTTGTCAAGTCAGATTTACAAAAATCAAAGTAGGCCACCCTGACTTGCGCTGTCAATAAGGTGTTAGGGGAAGATCCTAGGAGATTAACACCCTTTCATGATGACCCAGCTGTTCCCCTGAAGGTGATAACACCCAGTCAGGCCCAGGATGAGGAACAAAGAGGGACTGGGGATGACACTGGAAACTCTCAAATCTAAGGAGCCACAGATCTCCTACTCAGTTTTTTTTAATGATGTTTATTATTTTTTTAATGTCAGTAACATTGCTTTCCAATCTATATCAACCACAAGAAAGAAAAATTTTCATTGGGTATTTTTATTCCTGTTGTATTACATTACATTGATTTTCAGGAAGTTACTATATAAAAAGAGTCTCTCTAGATAATGAGAGAATCTCTCTCTTTTTCTTTCTATATATAGTGTATACACATAATATATAGTTATTTCAATGTTTTTAATTATTTCTCAATTATATTAAATATATAAATATACTAAATATGTTATATATTTATTTGTTATGTATTTATTTAAATGTATATTAGATGTAAAGTATATACATATTTATATATATTTTGTATGCATAGTTTGTATCTATTGTATATTATTTTTGTATATAAATATTTATGTACATATGTGAATTTTGTTCAACTGACGGATATCAATTCCCATCCAAACACTTGCTGTGTCATTAGTAGAGAAAGTGCATATGCCAAACTGGGAAAAGCCACAGTAATCGCCATACCCACCTTGTCCACCTAAAGTCAATGTTTCTGTAAGGTCACAGGTAAATTGAACTGGAGCCGAAGCTCTCAGGTGGTGGCTAGCTCACCACCAGCTAGCAAACACCTTAAGAAGAAGGACTCGTTTTCCCAGGATCTCGCTGTATTTTCTAGTCACATGGAGGTACAGAGAATACAATCAACTGTATTGTTGCTTCTAGTTTGTGTGGAGCTAGAGCCCAGTTTGGGGCATCTACTATTCAAATGTTTAGCAACTCTGCGCATTTCAGAATTCAGTATCGTTGTTTCTGCAATTTTAACATCTCTATTATTCAGTTTTTTAATTTGAAGACTCCATGTACCATGTGGTGTTACCTGTAAAATTAGAGTTTCCCCTGCTCACACATCTGTCCTCCCAGGAAGTACCAATTTCACCCCCTTATTTTCCTACTAAACTGCAGAGGGGCTTATTCAGGCATTCTCAAGACTTGAAGACAGTTCTCTGTAATCTAAAATGACTTTCCTAAAGAGACAATGTGAAGTTTTGTGTGTTTTTTTTTTTAATTTAGTACACGTAACAAAGAACAGAAAAATTCAAAAGAAAACAAGCCAAAGAGAAAAAGGAACACCAATATTAAATGTGCAGTGGTCTGTCTTCTGATTCTTAATGTTCTTCCTAGAGTTTTGATTAACAAATGTTTTAAATGAGCACTTACTAAATCAGGGGGCATCTGCATCTTCCCTTAGGGAAAGCTAAGAACTCATTTCTGGATCTCCAAATATGTTTACTTATTTCTATGTTAGTTAATCATTAGTTAGTATGAAAAATGCTAAAATGTGAAGTAAATAAAGGCAAATTAGTTATTTTTTACAGCAGGAGGAAAAGTGTATTAGTCCATTCTTACGTTGCTAGAAATAAATACCTGAGGCTGGGTAATTTATAAGAAAAGAAGTTTAACTGGCTCACAGTTATGTAGGCTGTATAGGAAGCATAGCAGCATCTGCTTCTAGTGAGGCCTCAGGGAGCTTCCACTCACTGCAGAAGGCAAAGCGGGAGCAGGTATCTTCACATGGCTGAAACAGGAGGAAGACAGAGAGATGGTGGAAGGTGCCACCCTCTTTTAAACGACCAGATCTCATGAGAACTCTGTCACTAGAACAGCACCAAGAGGATGGTGCTAAACCATTCAGAAGGGATCCGAGCCCATGATCCAGTCACCGCCCACCAGGGCCCACCTCCAACATTGGGGGTTAAAATTGAACATGAGATTTGGGCGGAGACGCAGATCCAAACCCTATCAAAGAGTATTTTTGTAAAACTCAATAAACAAGGAGTTAAGAACATCATTGGATTCTGGCCCTAGTTTTGCCACGGGCCAGCCTTGTGAACATAAGCAATGCAAGCCATCTTCTGAAGACTCAATTTCCACAACAGTGCATTGATGATGTTGAACCAGATTAACCTTAAGATCCCTTATGGACCTAATAGTCCATTCGTCTATAAAGAAGAAAGGAAATAGAAACAGATTAACTAGGATTAAATAGGGCATTATTTTCTCTTATGGACATCCAGTCTTAGAGAGAACTACAGAATTAAATTTTTAATAACAAAAGTGGTAAATGTTTATAGTTGAAGAATAGAAAATAATATCACTATCTTCCCCCAAAAAAACCTAAAGTCCTAAAATCCTAGTACCCAAAAATGACCATTGTCAACATTCTGGTGTTTATCTTTCAGACTATTTCCTACACAAGTACGTAAGTATATACATGGCAGAACCAGGGGCTACACTCCATGTACTTACACATATAAGAAAGATATTTTTGGGCCAGGCACTGTAATCCTAGCAATTTGGGAGGCCAAGGTGGGTGGATCACATGAGGCCTGGAGTTCGAGACCAGCCTGGCCAACATGGCAAAACCCTGTCTCTAATAAAAATACAAAAAACAATTAGCTGGGTGGACGGGCACATGCCTGTAATCCCAGCTACTTAGGAAGCCGAGGCGAGAAAATTGCTTGAACCTGGGAGGCAAAGATTGCAGTGACCAAGATAGCGCCACTGCACTCCAACCTGGGTGATAGAGCGAGATTCCTTCTCAAAAACAAATAAATTAATAAATAATAATAATAATAATAAGATACTTTGCCTTGATTTTGTGATCTGTCATATAGCATTGGGGAAATATGAATTGGTATTAATTGGTGTAGGTTTTCTAGCAACCAGGTTAGTATTATGTATCAAAAGTCCTGAGAATATATGTATTCTTTAATCTAACAATTACCTTGCTAACGAGGTAATTTCCTAAGGTGTAAATGTATGAAAAAGGATGGTCACCATATCATTGTTTAGAAACTGTGAAAAAAAAAAATGAAAAAAGAAAACAAACCAAATGTCCAAAAATTAAGGTCCTATTAGGTAAATCACAGAGTACATTTACACAATGGAACACAATGCAGCCTTTAATAATGATACTCAGATATATATTCAGGAACATGGAAAACTATAGACAACCAGTATTTGAGGCATTTCCTCTGACAATCACAGGTAAGGGAGTTCACTGAAATGCTTTCTTTAAAAAAACCACAATAAAGCTGCCGGGATGGCACAGCCCCGATCTGGGCTGCCGACAACAATCCCAGGCTTTCCATATGCTCCGCAGCATCCAGAAATGGCAGGCTAACATTTTCCTCCTGCTGGCACTGGTGGGCTCGCTGCAACTGTCATCATTCCATCCTCACTCTCCACCCCATCTCCACAACCTTTGCCTACTCTTAACCAGGGACGGAGAGACACACTCTCGAGGCTGAAAAATTAGAAACCTGTTGAGTTGCCCTCTTGCACTCCAAAGTTGCCAAGAGCCTGTATGGGGGAGGACAGGAGGTGAATGCAACAGGATGGGCAGAAGGCAGAGGCAGCAGGAGAGGGAGGCGAGGCGTGGGAGTGCAGGGACATCCAGCAGAGAGAGAAGGAGGGTCACAGAAAGAAAAGCAACCAAAGAGACAAGGCTCAGGGCTGCAGAAGAAAACGGGAAGCACTACTTTAAAAATAATCACAGAGGGTAAGAAAAAAAGATGCTGCCATGATTCCTTCCCTTGGGTGATGCAACCAATGAATTAATGAAGGAAACCCGAGATAGAGCCAACCAGCCTCTGAACTGCTTACAGATACCTGGAAGAGGAAGGATTCCTTCTTTTGCTTACTCTTTTCCCTTCCTTCCCCATCATCCCTTTCTGATTCTCCTGGTTCATTTATATACTCTCTCTCTCTTTTTTTTTTTACGTTGTCCAGCTAAACATTACAATGGCTTGAAGTAGTGTGACAAAGATGGGAGCCAAGAAGAAAAAGGGAGCTGGAATACCTATTCATGATGAAGATGTGTGATATGATTCACCTGTTCATACCCTAGTGACATGGTTTGGCTGTGTCCCCATGCAAATCTCATGTTGAATTGTAACTCCCACATTTCCCACATGTCATGGGAGAAACCTGGTGGGAGGTGATTAAATTATGGGGGAGGGTCTTTCCGGCGCTGTTATCATGATAGCGAATGAGTGTCATGAGATCTGATGTTTCTGAAAAGGAGAAGTTCCCTGCACAAGCTCTCTTATCCTGCTGCCATCCATGTAAGATGTGACTTGCTCCTCATTGTCTTCTGCCATGATTGTGAGGCTTCCCCAGCCATGTAGAACTGTGAGTTCTCTATTAAACCTCTTTCCTTTGTAAACTGCCCAGCCTCATGTATGTCTTTATCAGTGCATGAAAACAGACTAATACATCTAGTCTTTGACATATTGATCTCCAACAGGAATGATTGGAGACCTGGAGAGTGTGAAGATGCCATACTGTGTAACTTCCTAACCCTCTGCTGGTCACTCCAGTTGTTGTGGCTTAGCTGTACTCAGCTTCTAATGAGTCTTGTCTAGCTTTCCTTCATACTTTCATTTCTCCAGTACCCCCCTCACTAACTCCAGAACACTTATCCATTTTCGACTCTCAACAATCCCTTTTCTCTCTGTGATTTGTAATAGCAAGCACATCACTTGAACCCATCCATCTCCTTCTCTTAAATGAAGAATACTTTTCCTCAACATTGCCATACTTTCTATCTCTATACTTTCCTGTTACAGTGCAATGCTCAACAATTAATTAATTAACCTTCTAACTGAGGGACACAATCTGAGATGCAAGCAATAAATAAAATGTCTGCCCCCAGCATCCTCCTTGGCAGCCTAGCAATACCTGCCACTCTAGCATCACGCACTTTTCTGTAGCCAATCACCATGAGGCCATTGGCAGGTCCAGTTTTTGCTGTCCTGATGCTTTCAGGTTGTCCCCTGGCTTCCAAGAATCCTAGTTTCTTAACTAGAGGTGATGAAATATAGAAGGAAAGTCCTGGTACAGCACAAAACTAATGAAGAATGTATATCACCATATTTCCCAACTGAAGAGGTGTTCAATGAGCAATAACACCATTCCAAGGTGAAAAAAGAGATTCTGATTAACTGAGAGACTACTGTGTGCCAACTACTGTGCTAGACGCTTCATGCTTACTGGGAACCATTATCTTGCTAGGTACAGAAGACACAGTTCCTGTCCTTAAACTACATTCTGTGTAGACAAAGCATTCACAAGATAATTGGCTTGTAGACCCTTGCAAGGGACATCTGCCAGAGTAAGTCAACACAGAGTCAATACCAGAAAAGTACAGATTTGGGATAATAAAAATAATTTACATTATTAAGTGCTTACCACGAACCAAGTATCATGTCAGCCCCTTTAAAACACTAGGCTTCAAATTCTCAGAATTGTCTTCCATGGATGATAATGAGATTTGAGATTTATGATGATCCAGCACATAGTAGAATTTGGTCATGTCCTCTGTATCATCAGAGAGATGTTGAATGAAGGAGGAAAAATCAAATGACTTTGAAAATCTGTGCTCAATTGGTATATTGATGCCTACTTATTAGCCCAAATTATTAATTTTCATTTTAAAAACACTTTGTTATAAAGTGGATTTTATGAAAACTAAACAACAATAATTAGTCCTATTGGTTTAAAAGCTGTTAATTCTGGCACATAATATTAAGTAATATCTTTATAGAATGGATATTTAAGGCATAACATGAATCACTGCTGGTACGAGTTGTGATATGTATAATACCTAAGCATTGTGCTAGGCACATGCTGTCAATCTTCTCATTTATTACTCCTATTAAACTTATATGTAAGTTTCTATTATCAGTCTCACTTTACATCTGGAGAAACTGAGTCACAGAAAGTCACAGAAAAGTGAAATTGTGCATGCTTTCAAATCTGGTAAGCGCAGAGGTAAGACCTGAGCTCAGGTGTACTTGATTCTAAGCCCACTGTGTCCTAACCCATGACCATCCCAAATGGTTTTCATTACTACTTTAAATAATGAAACAATTATAATTTTTAAAAATTTCTAGAATATGTTTCACTATGATGTAGTAGTCAAATCCCATTGAAAGCCAATTGTGCCTAATTTTTTAATATTTCTGATGATCAATAAGTAACATAACTGCACCATGTTTATCCCTATCAAAATGCTTTCTTAACTTGAAAATTACCAGCACGGCTTTAAACCACTAAAGCTGACTTTAAAAGGGGAATAGACTGGGATGGGGAGGTGGGGGCCGAGCCGAGAGGCTTTCATCATTTATGAACAGTCCTTTGTTCGAAGTTCTGACACCTGTGAAAGATAAAATTATTTTTTGTGGTCATTGCTGGTCGCACTCAGGCTCTTAGGGAGCTTCCTTCAATGTCCGATGACATACAGATCTAAGGGAACTTTCCAACAGGGCTGGCTGCTTTGCATCCCTTGGAATGCACGTCTGTTTGCTCTAGGTTTTATCTCTCAAGTAGGATCTAGGTGCCAGTGATTTGGGGTGTTGCCCCCTTATTTCCAGGAGTTGAGAAATATTTCAAATGGTGAAAATGTTTTCCGGTTCTCCCAGTTTTGCCTCTGAAAATTGCCATTTATTCTGTCCTAACATCAGTCTCTTCGTGACTACCTTCCCCTGCTATTCTGTGGGATTTCACTGTGCAATGATTGGAATGTCCAATTTGCTGAGTGTTACAAGTGGGGGCTAGGCTTGTATTGCATAGTAGATGAAACAACTTCAACACCAGGAAGCTAAATGGAGGAAAAGAGGATTCTGAGGTTTTACTGAAGGAATTTTGGTTAATCATCAAACTCAAGAAGAATATAAATTTTTTTCCCACTAAATTTCTCACTTGAAATAGACAGAAACAAGAATTTTTCCCACTGAATTTCTCACCTGAAAAGATATTAGAGCACATGACTATAACCATCATCTCCAAATGAATATTTTTATGCTTGAATAGATTTTCAAGCCCCAAAACCTACATACTATTGTATGATCCTGAAGGAGGAGGATGTTTTCACTAAGGCTGGTGAAGGTTGAGAAAAAGCTCTGCTAGAAAAATCCAGGCTGGGGTTATAATTGAAAAAAGAAAAAAATAGACATGTTCTCTCTTAAAATCTACTACACCAAAGACAAACATATAATTTACCAAAAGGGTCCAGATTCAAGCAAAGGCTACCTATAGCTAAATTTGCATACATATGAAGTTGAAAACTAAAGCATATTAGCCTCAAACCAAAGTAAAAACCTTTCTTACATCAAACACTGAGGGAAGATCTATGAAACAAAATTTCTTCCAGTTTATATTATCTCTTAAGTCACAACAATTCTCTCCTTCACAAATATAAATACTTCCTACAAGTTCAAAACCAATTATGCTTTCTAGACACTTGTGTACCTCTTTCAATAAACAAATCATTTTGTCCATTCCCATATGCCGCAACTCATTCATCTTGACCTTGGCAAATCACCTTATTTGGAAATTTTCAGTGTATTCCCACTGAGATCACCAATTCTAAGTAATTATCACTTTGCACCAGCTGGGTTAGAAAGTCAAGGTGTTTTCATCCACCCATTGTGGTTCCTCTGTGTTTTCTGCAGAGCACTCATGATTTTCTACTGGAAATCCATATTTGTATACATTTCTTGCTCTCTAAACTGCAAGCTTCATGAGAACAGGAAACATTTCTTTACCTGAAAATATGGTCTCCTGTTTATAGCCCTCCTAGGACTTTGCACACAATTGTTAATAAATATAAGTTGAAGGACTCAGAAATTTCCCTTCCAGGGATACGTCCTATAGAGCTATTGGCATAAGCACGCAAAGAGATACTTGTTGTATTACTGTTTACAGCAATGAAAATTGGGAGCTACGTAGATGCTCATCAACAGAGAAATGGTTAAATAAACACCCATACCCTTTGCAAGCTATGGATTGCTACATATCTATAAATATATAGTGTATACACACATGTACTTGATAATAAGAGCAAATTAGATAAATAAGATGTAGAAAAGTCTGATATTATCAAGTGGAAAAAGATAAAAAGGAAAAGTTCAGAAAAATATGTCAATATACTTCCCATTTTTAACAACTGCTTATGGATAAACTCCATTACATACTATAACACATATTTTTCCTATGCATAGAAAATGTCTGAAAGGATATACAGTATGTTCCCATGAACAAATATCTCTGGGAAGTGCGAGGCAGTGGAAAAAGGATAAATTTTTTCCCTTTACATATGTATTTCTATACAGCTGATATTCTTTACACTGAGCATGTATATCTTTTCAATAAGAGGTTAAGGAAAATAAATCTATTCTAAATGAATGAATGAATGAAGTCTACATAATTAAATTGTTAATTCTGTGTCCCTAGTCTGGTTTATGAGGATAAGCTGATGAAATCAGTCCTCCCCTGGCTATAGGCCTATTACAGGGCAAGAAAGATCTTTGCTGAAAGGTCCTACAGCAACATGCAAATTACTCTGTCCCAGGAACCAGTAGACTAAATTCCTGGTTTATATGCTACCTACCAAGCCAGAGGACAATATACATTCTCTGTACCTTACTTTATTTATTTATAAGGTAAGGTTGGGTAGACTAAAGGATTTCCAAAGTCCCTTTGAATTCTAAAGTTCTCACCCCCTTCTTCGAGAGACAGAGAGAGAGAAATGATGAGGGTCACCAAATGGCCAAAGCATTAAAGACGTAAGTTGCACTGCTATTAGAAGACAGGCGGTTAACAGAATCTGACAATGAAAAAAAGGAGCACTTAGAAGGTTAACGTTCATTTTATGCTTTGCTTCATGATATAAATTTGGGCTTTCATCTGCATTCAACTCTACATAACATCCTATAAGACAAGGGAACACTGTTTACAGCATGGCATTTCAAATATCCAGGTGATGGTTCATTTGGAATAGATTACAACTCTGCTTTCTGTCATCAGGCATTCTCAGACCCATATTGCATCCATATGTAGCCAGGGACCATTAATTGGTACAGTATTCTTTTATTTGGGGGGAAAAAGGAAAATGGGGCAAAGTTTAGTACTTTCTTAATATATTTTATTCTAAATTTTCTAGATTGAAAACTAAATAAATTATACGATAGTTTATCAATCATCGAATTTAACACGTAACACCTCTTAAACATCTATGATAAAGTAAACCTGAGTCCCATCAACATGAAATGTAACCTCCTGTCTCAGAAACCACATCGATCCATGAATTTTACTCTAACTATGATATGGAGTAAGACCAGGAAGGTCACTTAGACATAGCCTAATGAGAAAAGCTTCTCGTATTATTTTCCAGCCTCAGTTTAAAAAAATAATAATAAATGGCAACTTTTTTGATTCATGACATCCTATCAAATGCAAAAGAAACCTAGGGTTTTCATTGCCCCCAGTGATATTATATACAGTCCTCTTTTTGTATTCTGACAGAGTATCTTAATTAGGACTTAGAATGGACAAGTTTATTTTTTAGCCAACTTTGAAAGATGATCTTCCCCACCTAATTTTCTACTTGAAAATCAATACCTACAGTTTTGCCTTCAGCGGTTCCCAGAATGATATCTACAGCATGCCATCTTCCACTTGCTTGCATCTAGTTTTCATTACCCAAAAATGTCTTTGTTCCTCTTTAAGAGCTCTAAAGAAAGATCTGCTCAGACTGCACTGAGAACACAGGGAAATAAAACATTTCGGAGTAGGGGGTATGACAGAGAGGTCTGCCCCCTTGGAGCTGGGAAACCTGAGCATTTAAGCATCAATTTTAGAAAGGATGATGGATCCAGGGTTGGCAAAATGATGACCATGTAAGCTCTTCTTTGGGAAGCACTTGCCTTCAATAAACTCCCCTCTCTTCCACCATCATTCCAGGTGCTTTTCTAATTCCCACTCAATTGACCAGGAATCCCACTTTCCCTGCTGCCAAAACTTAAAGTAGACCCATTTTCCTCACTGTAGCAGTGTTAGCAACAGAATCTTTTCTTCGAACTCTATCCAAACATACCTAACCTGTGCAGACTCTACTCATCTGTAGACATTCAAAGATCTAAACTGTTAAGGTAAGAACTGAAGTGCATGCGTTGTATGGCAGCTCCTGAGAATAAAACCAGAGGTCCAAGACAACTCTCCCCAACTCTTCTCTGTTGCAGGCCCTACCAATCAATACCTGTACTTGTTCGCTCTAAGCCCAGACACAATCTTACAGTCCTTAACACTGGATTCCAAGCAGCCACAACCACTTCCAGTGGAACAGAGTCAACTGGAAAGCTGGAAACTCTTTGTCATAATTGTCTTACCCTCAAAAAACAAAAATTACAATTGCTAGAACCATAGATAGCTGCCGAAGAAAGTGGGTAAGGTGATCACCTTTCATTGGATAAGGTGGACCTGTCAGTAAACTTATGACAACACCCCACTACCTACCTATGGAGTTGACCTTACCTCTGATACACCTCTTCTGATATTGGAGGTAAGGACAAAGTGACGATCATCCATCTGCAATATGCTGTCTACTGACAATGCCAGCTTCTTCCATCTCTGACTATTTAATGGTTTATTGCTTATGCCTTTAAGACATTCAGATACATCTTTTTTATACATTTAAATTCAGCATAAAAACAAAATGAATTGCAACTGTTCTTGGATGCCATACTCCTACAATTTTTTTTCACCAAATTCTGAAGTTGGAAGTATTTATTAAAATATATGGTAAAAGCATAATGTATTCCTCTATAGCAAAAAACTGCCTACTGAAAAACTCCATTCAGCATACATTGTATTACTCAGCTTGAATTTAGGGAAAACTTTTTGATTTTGTATAATTCCCCTATGATTTCCAGCTCATTGTATTGAATTTACACATTTGTTACATATACTATGGGCCTACCATATACAAAGTAGCCATCAGGATCAGTGTTACAAGTGAAAACTAAACTATCTGATTTTGGATAAGCAAGCCAATTGTTTGGCATTAGCATAGATGCATCAATTCTTTTTAATGGCTTGGATTTGTGACTTTTCTGTATGTCACCTCACCACCACCCACAAACACTCATTAATACAGGGGTCAAATTACCCTCGTTTTATTTCTATCAGGGTATTTCACTACAGATGTCTTCTGAAAACCTATTGGTTAACCAGAATTCCTCATTCATATTCACACTGTCTCCGCCCCTCCCGCCTGATTTCAGTAGACTTCCAATTTGTTTGGCATTCGTCTTCTCCAAATTTCTGAAGTTAGTCCTGGCTTTCTCCAGATGAAAAAGCCTCAAATACTTAGTTTCCCTTATTAATAACAAAGTTTGATTCATTCAATCAACTGGTGCATAATCATTTACACAGTGAAAAGTATTAGCCTGACTGCTCATAGTACAGCTGATACTGTTTGACCCTGTTCAAGATAAAACCCTTTGCAGGTATGACATCTACCATAGACTTAGCTCATTTGCCAGGTAATCAAATGGCTATTAATTTTTCTATTAACTGAATTTAATACCAGAGGGACACTGTAATGAGACCTAGCAAATAATTTGGGAACATTAGGATCCCATGGATGCTACTAATAAAAGCTGTGATTTCTCTACTCTTGGTACTGCTTTTCCTTACTAGGAAATTGTAACACAATAAACTTTTAAATTCTGTGTTTATTTCATTCACAGTGAGTTGGACCCTGATCTTGCCAACCCATTGGGGACCATTTGGCCTTAGTACTTGGCTTGAGATTAAAATTTTCTCAAAACTGAGGAATCAGATTTTTCATATGTATCATGGTGAATTTTTTTTAAAGCACATTATTTTCCAGAAGACTAAAAGTTGTGTGGAAATAAACAAAGACCACCAAAACAAGCACACGCAAACACTATTTTTTCAGAGCTTGCTACAACAAGAGCATCAGCCACCATCATTCATGTTTGGCAGAGACTCAAGGGCAGGTACAGGGGTGAGAAAGCTCACAGCGGAAGGAAAGGCGGAGGCTTTGATGTGCCCTGAATGGAAGCTGTGGTCGTGTAGGAAGCTGGAAACAGGCTCGCTAGAAGTCAGGTATCCTATAGGATTGGTTAGGAATGAGGAGTTGGGCTTCTCCAGTTGGCCCTAAATTGGAAGGCGGGACAAATATTAAGAAAGCACTATTATTGGTTAAACCCTGGCCATCTTGGGCTAATGACTATAGGGGTTTATATTTGGCTTCATGAACTGGCTGCTTCAGGTTGTAGGTTAGAGTTCTATTTTTATACACGATCTGGCCATTGTCTGTTTGTATATTCAGTCTCTCAACTGATACACACTGAAAAGTCTCACTTAAAGGAAATGTCTGTGCAATACTAAAAATAGCACTGCCATCCAATTTGCTGGTTTGGCATTTCTTTTCTGTGACTAGAAAGTAAAACCTAGTTAGTGTATGTTATTTGGAGAAAGAAAAAAAAAACACACACACACACACAAATAAAACAATCACCAAATATCTCACCATGTTTAAAAGATAGCCCTGATAACATTTTGGAATATACATATATTCACTGCTCTTTCTGTATACAAAATTTACAAAACCAGTATAGAACTGAACATAATCATTTCTAAACCATTCTCTAAACCAACAATAAGCCAACAATCATGAACATTCTCTGCCTGATCATTTAGCAACTTTCCCTGTCATGATTTTAATGACTATATTATTTTAATGACTTCACATGTTAAGGGTTCCTATAATAGATGCAACACTCTGCTCTTTGGGGATATTCACGGTGTTTCTTATTTTTATTACAATACAAAAATATTGCACTGAGCATTCTTTCAGGTAACTCTTAGCACACAGCTCTGAACTCTAGATGCTAAAGAAAAATAATGGAAAAGGGATGATGTTAAGTACTAACCAAGAGGCAACAGAATAGGGTAGGAAGACCCATGGGGGGCTGGTAGGTGTTTTTGGTTATACTGGTTCCACCATCACTCATTTTTTTTTTTTTTTTTTTTTTTTGAGGCAGGGTCTTTCTCTGTCACACAGGCTGGAGTGCAATGACACGATCTCGGCTCACTGAGACCTCTGCCTCCCAGGTTCAAGCAATTCTCCTGCCTCAGCCTCCTAAGTAGCTGGCATTACAGGCATGCACCATCACACCCAGCTAATTTTCGTATTTTTAGTAGAGATGAAGCTTCACCATGTTGTCCAGGCTCCCTCAAACTCCTGACTTCAGATGATCCACTCACCTTGGCCTCTCAAAGGGCTGGTAGGATTACAGAAGTGAGCCACCGCACCTGGCCCCACCATCACTTCTTCTGTCACTAAACCCCTTATTTCTTTTCCTGGGCCTGAGTTTCCTCAGGAGAGAAAAGAGAAAGGGCCGTCAAGGATGCAGCAACAACATTTTGCAATTCTGCCCACTTGCTTCTGTTCTTCACGAGATCATGACAGCTGGTGACTTGGGCAGAGGCTCGCAGGACCTTCTCCTAGATGGGGCAGGCAGAGCCCTTCAGCCTGGGAGGCCTGGATATCCTGGTGAGGGTGGGACAGTGGCTGCCCTTATGCTGCCTGGTTTTCACTGGTATCTTGCTGAAGATGTTACAAAGCTCTCAAAAGCCCTATTTCTGGGCCTCTTTAAACTTCAAAGGGTGCCATGCCACAGCCTGCCTTTAAGCCCTGGGACGATGCAAGCGACCCTAGAACAGGTGGACTGATTGGCACAGGTTAACTTCCTGCTGTGTATAGCAGTCTCTCTCTCTGGGTAACCCCCATTTTCATGTTGTTAACTGTCAAGTTCAAACATTTGAACCAAATCATAAAATGTGTATGAGACACAAAGTTGTCCAGACAGAAATGAGCTCTGCTTCAGTGGTAGGGAAACAAGCACATTTAAACACTGTGACCAGAGGTAGATCCAGCTGGAGGCCCTGAAGCTTATACAATTTGGGGGTGCCCTGTAAGAAAGAGAATAAAAAGTTACAGTATAACACTAGCTACAGAGCCTTGGAAGGGGCCTTGCATAGGAGAGTAATGAGGCTCAAGTTTGTTCTAAAATTCCCTGGGGGCTTGGTCAACCCTAGATGCTGACATCATTCCCAGAGCTTCAGTTCAAGTGAGCATGACGAGGGACTGGGAAATTTCTAACAAGCTGTTGGGCAGCAACAAAACTGCTGGTCCACACAGAGCGCCCATCCCTTGAGAACCACAGATTTATACAAAGGTGGGTCACGGTCTCTTTAGGAAAAAGAATATACATTCTTTTTCACATTTTATAAAATCATCTTAGTATCCCACATTTTACCAAAAATACACAGGATAGCATGACAGTCTCTCCCAGGGCTGTCGAAAGGCCCCAGGGAGTGAGAAGCACAGAGGCCGAAGCTTCACTTGCTTTGCAGACAGGCCATGGCTGGGGAGGCTGCTTCACCATTCAGCAGAACCCTAAGAGATTGCACTTCTGTGATGAAACCACTGTGTCAACTCTCCTCGAAACAGAACACTATGTCTTGCCTGGATGACCAGATGCTGGTTATCTGTATTGCTACCAGAGTAGGACAGTGTGTACAATCTGTTACTGTAAAGCTAGATTAAGGAATTCAAATCATGGACTTGCCATGGACCGTGTGGCCTTGATCAAGTTACTAATCTTTCTGTGCATCAGTTTCCTTGTCTCAAAAGTGGAGACGGTAATGGTACCTCCTTCACAGTATAGTTACGAGGATTCAGCACTCAGTAAATGACTAGCTGGTAGCAGCAGCAGCAGTGTAATGTGGCTTATGGCATTGACTCTAGAAGCTGACAGTGTGGATTCAAATCCTGGCCCCATCGCTCCAGAGCAGCACAACCATAAGTAAGGAAATAATCTCCCTGAGCCTTTATTTCTTCGTCTATGAAACAGAAATAATCATAACATTTATCTAGCTAGAGTTCTTTAAGAGTTAAATGAGATAATGCATACAAACATGCTCCATGCCCAGCACATAGTAAGGTTCCACAACTGTCAGCTGCTGCTAATGTTGTTACTATTGTCTCCACATTTGATGATCTTATGTTAATCCTTATTGGCTCAGAAAGCACAAAGGAAGTCCCCGGACCCTCTTGTTCCATTGCTGAGCACATGGTAAGAAGTCAACACATGTCTTCTGTATTGAAACCAAAAATGGAATTGAATGCCTTTGTCTCATCATCATCAACATCAACATCAGAATGTATCATTCATTTTGACATGAGTTAGTAAAAGTAATTCTATGCAAATCAAGGTGCAATTGGTCTGGTGGTGGAGGGGATGTAGAAGCTGGTTTCTTAGGAGTAAACCAAATTTCCCTTTTGGGTTGAATAATTGATTGGTCTACTCATATCTATTGAGAGCTCAGTGATTTTATTGTTTGTGTGGCTGACCTTGAATATACAGAACATTAAAACTATCAGGAGTAGAAGAAAGGGGCAGTTCTGGGGACTGTCATTTCATTGGCTACCAGGAAAAATGACTATGGTGGAGTTTCTAAGGCCACTCCGCAGACAGTGGACTATTGCCAGTGGGCCTGTTGGGGGCCATCTGTAAAGGGGTTTCAACTACAAAATGTAAAGTTTGAGAGACAATGAAGAACCCTGGCCAGAAAGCCTAGAACCAGCAGCAGAGACCACCCTTTGGTGAAGAAAAAGAGGCTAATTCTACCCTTATCCTTCCTTCCCTGCCTAAGCTCGTCCAAGAGGGGACTGGTGAGAGAGCAATGCTGAAATCCTCAACTGGAGGCTTTAGTTAAATGATGTTGTGGCTGTATTCCACTATCAGGTGTCAGAACCTATCATTTATACAGAAAATGAGCAAAAATATGATGACTCACTAAAGCTTTCCAAAATGCTGATTCATTCATTCAAAAGCATGTATAGCATCTATTGTGAACCATAAAGTGGTTTCAACACCAGGATAGGAAGTAAAGTGTCTATTCATCATTTCTATGATCATGCCAGTTCCAGATGCCATAGAAACTTGTGTTCCCTATCGTGCAAGGCTTATAGTCCATATTCAGTTAACTCTGGTTCAGTTAAAATACACAGGGAATAGGCTTCTGGTATCACAGATTAGAACTATATAGTCTGCAAACATCATCATGTTTACCACAGAAGATATGATACCCTGTTGTGTGCCTCCTCCTATATGAGTACGTCCTGTCTGTACAAGGAGACAACCAGAAATGCCTCTAAGAGAGGGGTCATGTAGTAACCAGCATGTGCCCTGCTAGCACCTGTCACAGGGCCTGTCTTTGCTAATGAAAGTGGTCATCAACAACCTCCATATAGCAGCAATTGTTTATTGTGCGCCAGTCATTTTTCCTGTAAAGCATGCCCAGCTTATGTGGGCAAAGTGTCCTGGGAACACAGCATAGGGAGCCTGCTTTCTGCTGAGAATTTCCAGGAAGGCATCTCAAAGAACAGACGTTAAATTCAGTCAGTCCTTGAGATATGAATAGGACTTTGGTGGTGGTGACAGTAGGGAATGGGAGAAAGAATATTTCAAGCAGAATGAACAAATAGCGTATAGACTATATAGGACATTCAGGCCAGCAGCTGTGGCTCACACCTGTAATCCCAGCACTTTTGGAGGCCGAGGCGGGTGGATCACCCGAGGTCAGGAGTTTGAGATCAGTCTGGCCAACATGGTGAAACCCCATCTCTATTAAAAATACAAAAATTAGCTGGGCATGGTGGCATGCGCCTATAATCCCATCTACTCAAGAGGCTGAAGCAAGAAAGTCATTTGAACCTAGGAAGCGGAGATTGCAGTGAGCCGAGATCGTGCCATTGCACTCCATCTGGGGCAACACTACAAGACTCCATCTCAAAAAAAAAAAATATATATATATATATATATATATATATATATATATAGAGAGAGAGAGAGAGAACATTCAAAGTAGGAGGGGTGGAAGGAAATGCAAATCAGAGTATACTTTCAAAAGAATTGAGGCACTCAAACATATCTGAGGATCCATGTTCATAGCAGCATTATTCAAATTGTCAAAAGGTAGATGCAACTCAAGTGTCCATAGACAGATGAATGCACAAATAAGGCACTTTATAGATAAATAATGGACTATCATTCAGCCTTAGAAAATAAGAGAATTCTGGCACATGCTACAACATGCATGAACCTTGAGGACATTATGTTAAGTGAAATAAACTGGTCACACACACAAAAAAAACCCTAAATACTGCATGATTCCACTTACATGAGATACCTAGAGGAGTATATTCATAGAGACAGAAAGTAGAATGATAGTTGCCAGGGGTTGAGAGGAGGGAGGAATTGAGAGGTATCATTTAACGGGTACAGAGTTTCAGTTTTACTAGATGAAAGATCTGGAGATGGATGGCAGTTATGGTTGCACAACCATGTGAATGGTGAATGTACTTAATGCCACTGAGCTGTATCTTGAAAAATGGTTAAGATAAATTTTGTATTATGTGTATTTTACCACAATGAAAAAAAGTCTTTAAAAGAAAAAGGGAAAAACCAACAATCATTACAATTGTGCCCTGAGTGAAAAGTTCAACTTCTAAATACTTAGATACTTGTACCCTCAAAAGTACTATGCATTTACATTTTATGCAAATTTCTAATGTGCAAATTTGAGATAGACACAATTAAAATATTCATAAATATCACATTTTACCAAAAAACAGAAACATGAATCTTTTCCTAAACTTTTTTACTTAACCAAGAAGCATATAATTGTAGTGATCTAAAGCCAGGTGAATTGTAAACTGTGTTTAAGAAAAGATACATGGAAGCTTTAACTGAAACAGCAAAAATTCCTGTCATCCTTGCCAGTGACTTCTGAACTGCACAGCACAAGATTTTAGTGAATATTGAGTTATGATGTTTAAATACACTCCAATAAACTTAAATTTTCCCCTATGCTATTGTTCTTGAAATTCAAGCTCGTCTATGGCAGTACTACCACAAATACTGAAAAAACACAATGGAAAAGAAAGAACTTTGGAACACGAGTTAGAAATGCCAGAATCTTAAAGAGCAAGTCAATCATTGATTAATAATCCTTAGGCTAAAAGGCATATTTAAATTGTTCTTAAATGTCCCTATATTCTTCCATTTGTGTGTTCTGAGAACACATCCTCACAACTCAAAATTATGTACGTCTATACAAGTGCATTTTGCACACGAAATGCAAATGCTTTGTGTAATGGAAGTCCAATTTTCCTTTGGAAATGCTGGACTGTCAGCAAATGTCTAGTGTCTGCTGGCCTGCAGTCCTCCTTTGCTACCCCATGACTGCAATAATCCCATTGCCACACTCTGCTTCTGCAGAATCTGCTTCCAGGCACTGAGCCCCATTTGCTCAAAGCTGTCCATGCATGTGAGAAGCAGACCTGAAGGCAGCCGCAGGCCAGCATGTGCACTTGTCTGGCTCCCCAGCACCTAAATCTCAGAGGCCTTTCCTTAATGGGGAGAGGCTGCCTCTCAAATGGTGGGAAACCATCTCAACTCCTGCACAGATTTTCACCTAAGGCCAGTCCTGAAAACTTGTAGCGTGGGACCTCTGGTCATCTGAAGCTCCAAAAAGTATCAGAATAATTCAATAATTTTCCCACTAAAGAATGGAATAACTTGAACTCATAAGCATATATGGTCCTAACTGAAGATATGAGTATGAGAGGATATATATATACACGAGATAAAACATCCAGGACACACAGGTCTGTCAAATAATAAGAAAACTGTAGGTTGGAAAAATATCACCAAACATATTGGAGCCCCATAAAACATTAAGCCTCTTATCGAATACACGTTTTTGTTCTGTGATCCTTCCAACAGGGACAGGCAGTCTGTCTTTATACCCAGGCCAAAGTTCATCTGTGAAAACGCAGCTGTAACAGAGGGAAGTTCCCTACCACCCTTTTAAAACCTAAAAAGAGGCCAACTGTGATGTGAGGAAGGAAACATCTAGTGGGGTTGTCACTTTTGTCACCACCTCCAAGTCCAGCTCGCAGCCCCCCATGGCAGTATTAAAGGGCCTCCTTATCCTGAATGTACAGGAATTTGGTTTTCTGAAAGGTAGCTTCACATTTCAGCCCAAGTCTCCAGGGTAATAGGTATACAGGCAGCTGCAGGGAACCATTCAGGTGTGACACCCTCACATCCCTGAGAAAAGACTCTCAGTCAGTGCTCAAAGGCTTATCCCTTTCCCCCAACACACACACACACACACACACACACACAGACCCACACACAGAGACACACACACACACACACAGACACACAGAGACACACACACACACACACAGACACACAGAGACACACACACACAGAGACACACACACACACAGACACACAGAGACACACACGCAGACACACACACACACACAGACACAGACCCACACACAGAGACACACACACACAGAGAGACACACAGAGACACACACGCAGACACACAGAGACACACAGAGACACACACACACAGATGCACTCACACACACACACACACACACAGAGGTAACCTTCCCAGCAAGGATAGGATGGCAAGAATTAAATGGAGTAAAATCGGAATGTTAAAGAAGCCCTTCTGCAATGAAGGTATATCCGAAAATCAATCCAAAGAATCTACCGAGATTTCTGCTCCCTGAGGTGGCTGTAGTGGAGGCTAAACAGTGGAATATCTGGATCTTGACTGTAATTGATAGAAAGAAAGAAAAAAATGCATTGTGTTTCTAACTCAGTTCTTCTAAGATTTTATTTTTGATGCCGAGTCTCCTTTTCTATTTTTCAATCACACAACATGGTACTTATTAATAAGCTCTCAAATTACATAAAGAGAGATCTGAAGCACAGGAACACTAATATGCCCCGTGGCATTGTGGCTTTGAGTGCAGAACGGCATTTGTGTGCAATTGAGGAGGACCGGCCGCAGCTATGGAAACTAGAGCCAGACGAGGAGGAAGATGGCGCCCACAACACGAGGTGTGAGCTGCAAAAAGGAAAAAACCCCAGAAAGGAAGACACATGGCATCGCTAAACACACACACACACAGTCCCAGGTACTGGTACCTTAAGTGATGCAACTCTCATATCCCAATCATCTTTTATAAAATATATATATATAATATATATATTTTATAGTTCTAGCTTACCAAATAAAATCAAGTATTTCTGCAAGATATAAAAGTGCGGATTCTTCAGTCCATTAAGATCATCCTCTGTATGTTCTGCCTCCAGTCCAGATGGGACCAATTAAGAGTAAGACCCCCAGTCCTAACAGATGTTAACCAAATAAGCCAAATCTGAAGCTTTAATGAATGAAGTCAGTCACATTTACTATACCCAAGAGAAGCAAAAATAAATATAATGTATACGGTAGGCCACCTGGGTTAACTTTAGATGACTAGGGCTTTGACCCATGGCTGTGATTAGTTTCAACTTTTCCCACGTATTTGTAATTAGCATATCAGAGGCCGCGATGGTGTTTAACACAACCCGAACCTTGGAATTCTTTACCTCGACTTACCTTTCCTTAATATTGTTTGAAGAGGCAATTTCCACCTCTAAAATACTTTTCATTGCTTCTATTGAAATGGGAAGCATGGCTTTGTAACATTCTAAATCAATAATGATTAGTAACTCAGTGTGCAGCTTGTTCTGTGTCAATAAAATATGTCGCTTTCCAGCTCTCTCCGCTAGCTGTGACAGGCTTGGCTGGCATCACTTCTGTAACTTGTGCCTCACTGAATTCCATGTAGGATGGCGTGCAGACTAGAGACGCACCTCAGGCAGGCCGACCATCTCCCGGGGCCCGGTCCGAGCCCTAATATTTTCCTGAACAACAGGTGGCGGTAAAGAGACATTCCGCAGAAGCTCATTAAAGAGGTTTTCTGTTTCAGGCCGGGTTGTAGAAAGGCTGCTTAAGAGAAAGGTTTGGGTAGTAAAAAACAAAACCTGATTCAAGTTTCTCTGCACACAATGTTCTGTTCCTACATATGTCACACCTAGCTCGGAGATTCTCCGCCCACCACCCCCGTCTTTAAATAACTCACCTTGTGATATAAATACTTTCCTTATTGTGGAGACCTCAGCTTTTGTAATGAACAGACCTCTAACCACTGACTCCCCTCACAACTCCCCCGCAACACACACACGCACACACACGCTGACACATCTAAAAGAGCTTGAGCTTTCAAAAGCACAGATTCCAAAGCAGCAAAGCCAAGGGGTGCTTTGCGAGAAAGCTGCCATATTACGGGAACATTTGGTTTCTGAACTGCCTTAAAACAGTGACCTTTTTTCTATTGCCAAATAAACATTCTGCAAGCTGCACTGGTGTAGAACAAAAGTATCATCCAATAGTTGATCACGCTGATCAAAGAGTTGTCTTTTAGGTTCTTTTGTCATTTTGACCGGAAAAGGGATTTGTTTGAATTCTGAGCAGAAACCGGCCCACTTTGCTTTAAATGTACATGAACAAAAAATTTGCAGGAGCACACAGCACACAGCTCTCCTCTGAAAAGACAGAGAGAGAGAAATTGAGAGACTGATTTAATAAAACATTAAGTCTCAGGGAATCTACATGACTAATTTTGTATTAAAAGATACTGAAGATGTCTGTCCCAGTGGGAGCTGTCCCCAACAATCAGTAATTGCAAACATTAGTCACAGAGGCATGGGAAATACAATCTGTAGCTCATCTAGTACATTTTGCCCAAAAATACAATCTATGGAGCTGGGTATTACCCATTTTGTTGCAGCATGCCGTCCAATGATGCAGTCCAATTCACAAGGCGAATCTGCCAAGTTTTACTGATTCATTCCATTGGCTGGGCAACTCTCTGGAAGCAGCCACTGCCACACCAAGCAGGATCATATGGCCGGCTCTCTTTTTCCTATACTCCCTGTATTTAGCCTGTCAGCTCATGGGTACCCTTTGCTTAGGATACCATGGATTCCAACAAAAGAAAAGGAAAGCTTTAAAAGGCCATACTGGACTTGTGAGTTACTTAATAACTCAGCCCCCACCCCTACTCTTTTGTTTCTTGGTTCCTGGAAACTAGAGGTGACTATTTTTCATTGATCAATGTCAAATCTCCCAAGAGATGTTCACAGAGAATAAACATATTGAAGTGTTCCCAACATCCATCATGACCTAGTCCTTCAATTCTTCCAAAAGTGGCTACTTTGAAGATCCAGACCTAAATAGCCACCTGGGTACAGCGAGTCATGTGCCACGTAAGAAATCTAGGACTCAACTTAAATTCCTGCCTCTACCTTTTCCCAACAAATCAAATAATGACCAGTGAGTCTTGCCTCACCCTTCTAAATATATCACCTGGCTAAGTAATATCTCCAGATGTAGGATTTATTTTAAATGCAGGAGAAGGAGGGAGGTTTTGTCCCTCTCACCCTCTCTACCCTGCACCTAAGTTAAACCCTACATCTGTGTCTGTGTATTTTCACAATCCCCTGTGCCCACTTCTATCAGGGCAAAGTCAAAATTTCAGATAATTGTCTCGTTACATGCTTGTTTTCTCTAGGAGACTATGAGTTCCTTGAAGAATATAACTATCTTTGCTCACTGTCTTCTCAATATATGCCTGACCCGGGTGTTTAGCAGATGGATGGAGGAATGCATGTGTGGGTGGAGGATCAGTGAGGAGCACTCCTGAGAGGAGAACCCTACCTTGCCCTTGCCTGCAGGTTCACTGTGGACACAAGCTCAAATCACCTCAATTAGAAGGAAATTCTTAGCCTCATTACTTAAGATGGTTCTTAAGAACAAACTATTTTTAAAGAAAAATCAATTTACATTCAAAGACATTAAGTCCCTAAACACTAACTTTGGGAGGAAACCTCAAAGAAACAGCTCTAAATAATGAAAGGCTTGTCTTAGAGACTTTGGAATTGTTTAAATTCCAAATCAAACAGGCGGCTATCCCAACCCTATTTCCATTTCTTTATGCGGCCACAATGTAGCTCTGCTACAGACTAAAAGGCCTGGTTTCAATTCTTCCAGGTGGAATATGCCTGCCTAAATAATTAAAGGCACTTGATCTACCAAGATTAAAGCCTCTTTTTGAACCTGGAAAAATGTAAGTCCCAAGAAAAGGCGGTAAACTTTCACCAGCAGAAATCCTCTGTATCTCATCACACTCTCCTGAACACATAAAATACCAGCTATCAATTCAGGTTGCTGACTTACACAGGATCCAGGGAGAGTTACCACATAAAGCACAGGCTACACAGTTAAATTTATTTCAGACAAACCATAACTAATTTTTGTATTTGTATGCCCATGAAATATCTGGGACATACTTATTCTGAAAAATGTCCATTATTTATCTAAACTCCAAATTTCACTGAATCCCCTATATTTTATTTACTGTCTCTGGCAACCATAATTCCAGGGTGCAGGGCCAAGTGATTCTGATTCTCAGATTCATCTGAGATTCTTGTGAAAGTAGATAGTTCACTGTGAGTTAAAATAAAAGTTCTATCCTTTGGCTGGATACTGCCATGTGGAAAATACTTGTTTTTAGTGCTCAGTCCAAGCTGGTCATCCCTAATGGAGCTACAGCTCTTCCTGCCCTCCTAGCCCCATTCCAAAGCCGGCTTGAGCTCATAAAATCAGAACGTGTTGCCGATGTATTCTCCAGGAATTCTCTCAACTCTGTCGATCAGATAATTACTAAAATAGAAAATCGTAACACTGATCCCATGCACAGCAATGTGAATGGAGAAACCCCAGGAGAATGAAGGCATTGTCCAGAGGAGCCTTTCCTTTTCTAGAATCATCTTGGGGCTTGTGACAGCAGTTCCAGCAGTCACACATCAGTTTCTAGACATCTTTCATGCTTATTTCTTTCTCTTCGGCTCCAGGTGCAAATAGGCAGGGTGTGCAGGAGAGTGAGGCGAAAGATACACCCAGGCTGCAAAGTTTCCGGAGACGTGAAGTCTCAGAGCAGAGCAAACATGCAGTCAGCACCTAAGAGAAAGTGTTGCATCCCAGGTGCCTCATTCCCCTCACCTTAGTCCTGGCCCTGCAAAAACAGGTTATTTCCTTTTCAACCAGAATGGTTTGTGAGACAAGAGTTTGGCATTTCTAACTGGTTTCATATCATTTCTGGGTGGAAACAATTCAGATTTATGAGGAAAGAGATTGCAATCTTTCAGCAAATGCATAACACAGTCCCTCACAGACAGAGGATAGTCATCACCGTGATGTCCTTAGCACATGGGTCTGACTCTGTCCTCAACTTGGCAAGCCAGTAGAGCATGCACTCATTTCCTAGGGTGTTGTAATAAAGCACTGCAGGCTGGGTGGGTTAAACACAGGAATTTGGCGTCTCACAATTTTGGAGCCTAGTAGTCTAAAAGCACGGTGTGTCAGCAGGGATGGTTCCTTCTTAAGAGCTATGAGGGAGAATCTGCTTCAGGTCTCTCTCCTGGTGGGTCACTGGCCATCTTTGCTGTTCCCTGGCTGGCAAATGCCTGCCTTCATCTCCACGTGGTGTTCTCCCTGTGTGCATGTTTTTATCCACATTTCCCTTTATTAGGATGCTAGTCAGATTGGATTAAAGCACACACTAATGGCCTCATTTTAATTTAATTACCTTTGTAAAGATCCTACCTCCAAATAGGGTCACATTTTGAGGTACTAGGGGTTAGGAATTCCACACATGGAATTTGGAGGAACACAATTCAACCCGTAATAGAGCACCTCTACACTGACTGGAGAGGGACATGCTTGTGGACTCTCAAGGCCCCCTGGACAGGTGACTGTTTCCCTCCAATTTCATTTCTGTAAGTGCATATCTTTTTACCCTCCCTCTAACCAATCCTGGCTCTGATGTCCACACTGGTAAGTCACGCTGGACAAAACTCTTAAACACTCTGGCTCCCCGCTTATTATCCTGCACTGCCAGAACTAAGTGGACTTCAAAGACCCTTCCTGCTCTACATTATTATTTTTCTACTTGTTTCATTAAAAGCATCACTATGGGGGAAAACGGCATTAAAGGACTAAAGCATTGCAAATTTCAGGAGGGTTCTTTATTTCTCATAAGCAATAAGCTACAGGTCACAGGTGGAGAATGATGGAAATCGGTGCCTGCAATTGGTTGGGGCCTATCAAGGAAACTAAGGAGAGTGGTTGGGGGCTGAGGCAGTAGTCTGAAAGGGTCAACTGGGGTTCCTTCCCAACAATGCACCATGTGGCATCTAAAGCAGGAGCATCTGCAGGAGAGCAGGACAAGATGTAAAGGTGGGAGGAGGAAATGAAATGGTGGCGGAGCGGGGGAAGGATGCAGGGGGGCACATTGGACTCCTGAAAAACACCATTGTACTGAGGAATCAGCCAGTAATAAGTTTGAGATCTTGTTCTTTTTAGAACTGCTGTGTGACCTTGGGCAAAATCCTTAACCTATCTGAACCTCATTTTCCCCCATTTAAAAATGGGATCATGATACCTGCCTCACAAGCCTGTTGGAAGATTAAACACGTAATGCGCCACAACCTGGCACACCTACCCTATCCGAGAGAAGTGGATTCTCACTGTCAATTTCCTTTCTGGCTTCCCGGAAGAACTTTTAAAATGTGACTCCATCCTGGCAGAAGTGTCCAGGCAGAGCCAGCAGAGAGACAGTGGAAGGACTGAGGGGAGGAAAGCGCTGCAGTTAGGCGCGGCAGTTCAGCTGGTCCCAGGCTGCTGTCCATGGTCGTGATGGTCTTGGGACTGCAAGAAGAAGAAACTGAATAAAGGTGGCCTGTCGGTTCAACGAGGACTCAGGGGCCAAGATACGAGATGCTCACACAGGGACCCTTTCCAGGGAGGTCAGGAACTGTGGACAATTAAGACCAAGGATGCTGAGAAGAGCTCTCTGGTGTCACCCAGACCCGATGATTTCCTAAACCCCCAGGAAACGAGGCACTGAGCAAGCCCGACACCCGGCCCTGCCGACGCGAGGTGGCGCCGCACAGCCAGAAAGCCCGAGGCGGCGCCTCGGCTCCCAGAGCCCGGCAGTGGGAGGTTTCCACCGGACCTCATCCCAGGCAGCAGGCTCTGCTCAGCCCATGGGTTCTTTCTGCCTTCCTATTCGCGTTTGCTGAGTAACACACCACCTTTTATTTTTTCACACTCACACCCCTCAGAGATGTATAGGCACGTTTTGATGACAAGACTATTTGACGCCTCTATTAGTTTCTCCTTAGTTAAAAGGGGTTTGAAGGACTGGTAAGGAGGAAACCGAAGGAACAAAATTATTCTAAATCTTGTGGCTCGCGCCCACGGGTGAGGTCTGAGTTCAACAACGAGCATTTACAAAGTGATCATGTAGAAAGAGAGGAGGAGGAGGAGGGCTAGCTAAAAACAAAACAAAACAAACAAAAAATCCCATAAGACAGTTTCTAATGAAATTCAGCACACTCCACCCAGTGACATGGAAATTCCACCGTTAGGAAGGAGTGCTGACCGCCACAACACGTGCACAAGAATGCTCAAAGCAGCTTTATTCCTAATCGCCCCAAACTGGAAACAATCCAAATGTTTATAAATAGGAAAACGGATGGACAAACTGTGGTATATTCACACTATGGAATTGCTTTCAGCAATTAAAAGGAATGAGTTGCTGGCCCGGCACGGTGTTTCGCGCCTGTAATCTCAGCAAATTGAGAGGCCAAGGCAGGCGGATCACTTGAGGTCAGGAGTTCGAGACCAGCCTGGCCAACATGGTGAAACCTCGACTCTACTAGAAATACAAAAATTAGCTAGGCGGTGGCAAGCGCCTATAATCTCAGCTACTTGGGAGGCTGAGGCAGGAGAATGGTTTGAACATGGGAGGCAGAGGTTGCAGTGAGCCGAGATTGTGCCACTGCACTCCAGCCTGGGCAACAGAATGAGACTCTGTCTAGAATAAATCAATAAATAAAATCAAGGGAATGAGCTGCTGAAAAGAGCAACAGCATGGCTTTTGGTTAAATGAAAGCTGCAGATACAAAAGACTATGCTATGCACTGTGTTATTCGGGTTCCATTTAGATGAAGTTCTGGGACAGGCAAATGAAGAGAGACAGAAAATAGCTCAGTGGTTGCCTCTGGGGTGCTGATTGCCTGGAAAGGGACACGGGGAACTTTCTGGAGTAATGGAAATGTGTTCATTCTTAATTTGCATGGTGGCTGCACATGTGTGTGCAGATGTAAAAATTCATGGAGCTGTACGTTTAGATTGGCAAAACTAGTTGAGCTTCTAGTGTTCCACGATGGTACCGTAGATTTCAAACCATTCTAACTTTCTGTTCTTATATCCTTTTGAAAGATTTCTCTTAGCAAGGTTTTTTCCACTAATGTGAAGAATATGACCTATTTCTGGCGTCTGTCTCTCCTGTTCATTTGTTTTGTTTTGTTTTGTTTGGAAAATGTAGCTAAAGACTTCATTAGCTTTTTTAAATGCTTATGCTTCCAACTAATGAATTGTCCAAATCCTCATCATAAGACTTCAGTTTCACTCATTAGAACCTTAATTGTCAAGCAGCAGAAATGATTCTTATTGTTTATCCTAATTGCTGTTAGGAAGGAGTACCGGAATTATTTGTAATTTATTAGTCACATAAAAATAATGAGGAATAAATAAAGTTATTTTCCCTGAAGTTATTTTCAAGGTACAGATGCAAGGAGGGGCATGCTTAAGGAAATCCATACCAGGCTTCTCTGGGAGGGAGCAGAAGTCTGTCTCTGGGAATCTACTTGCTGTGCTAATCCTCAAAATCACTCCTTTTCAACCCTGTTCAAGCAGTTGGGGTCTTGAAGAGTGATTCCGAGGATAAACACAGCAAGTAGAGATTCCCAGATCCTTGGAGCCTCGAGGGATTGCTTCCTCTTGCCCCCATCAGAACCCACTCTTGGAAAAGATCTTGTGCTGGTCAATTTCACCGCCTTCCCAATGGGACACACACTTGTTACTTGTCCTTCCTGGTGTCAGGGACCCAAGCACTGGAGAGATGGAGTTGCCATATTCCAGGACCAGGAGCCAGGAATCTGGAGGACATGATCAATGACTTCTGATTGGCAATGGTGTGCAAGGGGTGCACTGAACAAGATGCCTGGCTGAAGGTACACATGGGGGCCAACTCCAAAGCCACAGACCCTAGAGTCTAAGGTGGGTACCTTTTCCTTCACCTAGAGGGAGAGCATTTCCTTTTGCCTGTCACATACATCCAGAGGGACCATCTATTTGTAATAGGCACAATTCACCAATGAGGTTGACAGTGGCCCTAAATTTATCTTCTAGAAAACCAAATTGCCATTATGATCGATGTGCCTATTTTCACACCCAGTTATGAAGAATACAGAAAGGATGTGGACCTCCCACAAAGAATTTACATGCTAGCCAAGAAGTGGAAAATGATGACAGGAAGCTAGACCTCCTTCCCCATCCTACCCTCTTCACTTAGCCCATTCCTGTTTGGTCTTTCCTCCCCTCTTTGATTCTCTTAGTTTGAGTTGAGTGTCGTGGCCAGGTGCTTCAGGACACCAGCACTTAAATCAATTCTCATCACCATTACAAATGGCGTCAGAGATGGGGCATAGTAGCTCACACCTGTAATTCCAGCACTTTGGGAGGCCAAGGCAGGTGGATCGCTTGAGCCCAGGAGTTTGAGACCAGCCTAGGCAATGTGGCAAAACCCCATCTCTCCAAAAAAACTACAAAAATGAGCTGGGCATGGTGGTGTGTGCTTGTAGTCCCAGCTACTTGGGAAGCTGAGGTGGGGGGATTACCTGAGCCCAAAGAGGTCAAGGCTGCAGTGACCATGACCAGAGTGCATGATTGTGCCACTGCACTCCAGCCCGGGTGACAAAGTGAGACCATGTCTAAAAAAAACAAAACAAAAACAAAAAACAAAACAAACAAACAAAAAAAAACATGGTGCCAGAATTTACACACACACATTCATTTTATATATATATATATATATATATATATATATATATCCTCACAATGACTTACTAAGGTCATAGCCCGTTTCCTTGTCTATATAATGGGGATAACAAAGGTCCCTACCTCCAAGGATTGCTGCAAAGATTAAACAGAAAAATGCACTCTTTCATTTGTTTAATGCCCCTGTGATATTCCACTGATAGCTGAGGAACTGAGGCAGGACTTCCACAGGTGCACACTAATAACTGGGGAGCTCTAGAAAGAGAGGGAAGCACCCAGACATCAGGCCAGTCACCAGCCTATCTTCTTTCCTATCTTCCTTCCCAATAATAGAGCCTGTTTTAGTTGGGGTGGTATTGTTTCCAGGACTATTTCCTGGCCTAGCTTTCAGCTAGGTACATCCACAAAACTAAGTTCTCACTGATGAGATATAAGCTGACATTATTGGAGAGGGTTATGAGAAATCTCTTTAAAAGGTAGAAAAATGGCTGTGCAAACTCCTTTTGTCCTTCTCTTCTTCTTCATTTTTCTGTCTGGATCATGGATGTAATGTCTTGAGCTCTGGCAGCTGTTTTGGACCATGAGGCAACCTTAAGGATGAAAGCCAAGTGATAAGAATGCAGAGCAGCAACATAGAGGAAGCCCGGTTTTCCAGTGAACCTTTGGAGCCCTCACACCAGCTCTGACATGCTTTCCTCTAGACTGTGATATGTGAGAAAAACATCCTTTCATCACATTCTGTTTAGTTTCTGCTCTTAGTAGTCAAACACAATGTCTAACAGATATAGCAGACATGACCAAGATACCCTCATCTTTACAGAGCTTGCAATCTCATTGGTTGGAACTAACACAATATGAGAAATTTGGGATACTGGATTACAGGAGACATAAATTCAGGAAACCTGGAAGATGCAGGAAAATTTCCCCAGAGAAGACAAACCTAGGATTGGCATTAAGGATTGGTCAAATTTAGCCCCATAGAGAAGAGAGAGAAGCGTGTTCCAAGAGAACAGCATGCAGAAGGGTCTAGAAGCAGCAGAGGAAGCACAGCCTGCTTATGTTAATAAATATGAATTTGATTACAAGAGTTACAGAGACTACCAAAGGCTTTTATGCCAAAAAAAAAAAAAAAAAACAAAACAAAAAAAAAAGTCATAGAAAAAAAAAATTCCAGGGCCAGACATGGTGGCTTACTCTTGTAATCCTAGCACTTTGTGAAGCTGAGATGGGAGGATCGCTTAAGACCAGGCATTCAAAACCATTCTGGGCAGCACAGTGAGACCCTGTCTCTACCAAAAAAAAAAGTAAATTAGCCTGGCGTGGTGGGACACCTATAGTCCCAGTTACTTGAGAGGCTGAGTCAAGAGGAGCACTTGAGCCCAGGAGTTCAAGGCTGCAGTGAGCTACAATCACTCTACTGCACTCCAGCCTGGGAAACAGAACAAGACTCTTCCATTTACTAAAAAATAAAAAATAAATACTTCTCACTTCTAAGCAGAGAAGGGACTAAAAAGTAAGTCTGAAAGCAGGAGATAGGTGGAGGCTCATGCAGAAATCGAGGTAAGATACCAATGCACCTAGAACTGGCAGGGTGCTGGCAGTGGGAGGAGGGATGGATGGATTTGAGTGATACTTGACAAATAGAATTGGTAGGACATGGAAAGTAAGGGAATACGGTCAAGAGAGGCTCTCAATGTGTGCTGGCTTGAACAAATTTCAAAACAGGAGAATGAGCTCAGCCTGCCACATTGCACCAACACCACTGCAGAAAAGTCTCGTTTTGTAGCAAGAGATTGGTTCTCTAGCCTCCCTTGTGGACATGTCTATGGGTCAGCCCCAGCCCAGCCATTCATTACTACTGGAAATACATAAGAAAAACTGTTTTCATTTACAAAGTAACATTATATATAAGATTAAAATGTGACAGGTATTAACTCGCAGAGAAATATTTCAAAGTTTCGTGTGAACGTAAAAAGTGGTAGGTAGTTTTTTATATAGATAAGTGCATGACAACTAGCTTACAGAAAAATGATCCCAACAATTCTTAGAGTACAAATTCTTGGTTCTTTTACAGCAATGTCGTCAGTCTCAACTCTCACAGATGACTTGGGGAAGGGTTCTGAGATTTAGTATATGAAAATGCGGGGCATCAAGAAAGAACGTCCTAGGAGTAAAGAGAAACCAACTCACTTCAAAGAGAGCAGTCTCTCATTGAATCGCCCAGTACAGTTCCGAGGACCAACATTAACAGGGTAGAAGTAACCATGCAGGTGCAGTTAAAGTGACTGCCATAGGAGGGCAGCCTAACACGGTTCCTGCAGGAATCGGGGCTGCTCAAGGCTGAGAGGTATAGATTGCCTAGGGCTTCAATGTGACCAACACAATCCCACTTAGAGAATTCTCTCATTGTAGAAGTAGTGCAAAATATGGGGTGAAGGAACACATCCTTAAGAAAAGTGATTTCACTGTAATAAGTAGGAGAGGAAAACTGGAAGCAACCTGAATATCTAACGCTAAAGAAATGGCCAAGGAAATTATGATATATGCAGAATATCATGCTTTTTTCATCAAAAATGATAAGGAATGAAACAATAATGTTGCATTTTCAATGAAAGAAACTATGTGCTAGATATGAAAATGAAACATATTTAAATATACAATTAAAAGCTAAATTACTATGGGAAATATGAGCAGGAAAGGGTAAATGTTATAATAAGCCTTGATAATATTTTTTAAAAGCCTTAATCATCAAACAAGAAGTGTAAGTCAGGAAAGACGCATAAATTAGAAAGGAAAAAGTCAACCATCTAGAAAATTCTAAACTGTCTCTTAAGTAATTCTTGTTTTGTTTTTTAAGTCAGAACAGCAAGAAAAAATGTGTTTTTTAGACTCATGGCATTAAAATCTACATAATTAAATAAGAAAAAGTTAATTACTTAAACACCCAATTCAAAATGTTAAGTAAAACAAAAATAAAATAAACTCACATAACACATGGAAGAAGATAATAAAGGTGAGGACAGGAATGAAAGAAATACAAAACAGAAACAAAGTAGAGCATTTTCAAGGAAAATACAAGGTACAAAATTGACCCCAGAAGAGGGAGAAAACATAAATAAAACAAGAAAAGTGAAAAAAATCAAAAAGAAATAGTAAATAGCAGTAGCATTCATGAATAGAGTTGCTTCCCTACAATAGAAAACGTTGTTATTTATTAAAAGGATAAAGGTCCTTAGAATCAGCTGATATTAAGGTAACTTTTTTTAAAAGGAAAATGCAAGATTTAGCATAGCAGGTATGCTGTGACCTCCTTGTGTAATATGTCTGTATGTATGTATGTATTTATTTATTTAGACAGAGTTTTTGCTCTGTTGCCCAGGCTGGAGTGCAATGGCACGATCTCGGCTCACTGCATCATCTGCCTCCTGGGTTCAAGTGATTCTCCTGCCTCAGCATCCCGAGTAGCTGGGATTACAGGTGCCCATCACCACGCCTGGCTAATTTTTTTATTTTGAGCAGAGACGGGGTTTCACCATGTCGGCCAGGCTGGTCTCAAACTCTTGACCTCAAGTGATCCACCCACCTCTGCCTCCCAAAATGCTAGGATTACAGGGATAAGCCACCACGTCTAGCGCCTTGTGTGATATTTAAAGATCCATGTAGACATATGGTATTAGATAAGTTTGTGATATTAAGGACCTATTGTAATCGGGGCAGCATTGTGCACTAGGTAATACTGAGAATCAGGAGCCAGATTCTCTGGATTTGAATCCCGGCTTTACCACTTTCTAGCTGTGTGATTGTCAACAGTCTCCTTAGCTTCTCTGTGCCTTAGCTTCTTCATCAGTGAAATGGCAACAACAATAGACCCTAACTCATAGAGCTGTGGGAATTAAATGGGCTAATTCTTACAAAGTAATTTAGAACAGTGTCTGATAGTAACATAATAAATGCCTACTAAATATTAGCTGTGGTGAATATATATATATACACACACACTGTTTTCCCCCCTAAAAGCATTACTAGCAACTGTCCTCAGGAAATTGGGTGAAGGGTGCTTAGAGGCAAAATGAGCAAAGTCTCCATTTTTCTCTATTCCTTTCTGAACTTCTTGCATTTCCTAGGCATCCACATTATTAAATAGGACTGTGCGGACACTGGAATTATGGGATACTTTGGTTTTCCTCTTCATCTTTTTCTATATTTATTTTATATACATATATATACACTTATCTGTATTCAAATATAATTATATATAATATTTTAAATGTTGTGTTTGTGCTTAGCACAACTATGTAAAAATAGAAACAAATGGAAAATTATTAGAAGGAAAACCTTAAAAATCATAGGACTTTTGTTAGTATAAGAAAATTCAGAATCTTATTTCCCCCTTCATTTTAAACAAGTATTTTATTTATTTATTTATTTATTTATTTATTTATTTTTGAGATGAAATCTGGCTTTGTCGCCCAGGCTGGAGTGCATTGGCGCAATCTTGGCTCACTGCAAGCTCTACCTCCTGGGTTCACGCCATTCTCCTGCCTCAGCCTCCTGAGTAGCTGGGACTACAGGCACCCACCACCACGCCCAGCACATTTATTTTTAAATACACTAGCTTCAGATGACATATTTTGTAAAATATTTAAATGTAAGTCAAAAATACTTCCTGGCCTTTTCCATGCCTAGCCCCTCCAGGGTGGGCATCTTCTCTCTGCATTAACATAGACACATACATAGTTGTAAAAATGTGTAATCGTGTTGTTTTCAGCAATATAAATGCTGTCATACTTCATGTATTGTGCTGCAACTTGCTTTTTTCAATGAAAAATATGTCTTGGAAAAAGGAATTTCTATGCCAATATACAAATATCTATCTATTTAATAGCTGCATAGATTTCTGTGATGTGTTTGTGGCAACAGTTTATGTAACTGTTTCACTATTGATGGGTGTTTAGTTTGTTCCCAAATTTTACCTCTTGCCATCAGTATTGCAACACACATACTTCTGCACATCTATTTCTCTGATTTTTTCTATTTTATATACTTTTATGACATATTGCTTTTATAATTTTCAAACTAATAAGAGTATGGATAAGAGGAATATTATCTTGCTTTCCAAACCCAAGAATGTTCACTGTGATCTCTTATTTTTTGAGACAGAGTCTCACTCTGTCACCCAGGCTGGAGTGAAATGGTACAATCTCTGCTCACTGCACCCTCCGCCTCCCAGGTTCAAGAGATTCTCCTGCCTCAGACTCCTGAGTAGCTGGGATTACAGGTGCCCACCACCATGCCCAGTTAATTTTTGTACTTTTAGTAGAGACGGGGTTTCACCATGTTGGCCAGGCTGGTCTCAAACTCCTGACCTCAGGTGATCTGCCAACCTCAGCCTCCAAAGTACTGGGATTACAGACATAAGCCACTGTGTATGATCTCTATGATCCTAAGTATGATCCATTTCTTAAAGCTTAGCATACCAGGGAGAATCAGAACATCTATGAGTGTATAGTAAAGCCAGACAAAACCCCACAAACAATAAAAAATGTGTCATTTTCCTCAGGAGGTAGTAGAAATTACAAACATAAACCCGCAGTTGAGCAAATGCATAGGTGTTACAGCATTAATTGTCTAGTGGGATGTTTAGGGATAAACAACTTTTAATGGAAACATCGTGAAGACCAATCACTTCTCCTGGTGCAAGTGCCAATGACAGGCTACTGGACTAGATGGATCAAGAGCCAGCCTGATGTGATCAATCCTGTGTCCTTACAGTCACCATTACCAACCAATGACAAGCCTTTGCAAAGATCTTTCCATAATTTATTATCTTGTCTCTCTTCTAATAGGTTTACTGTTTCATGAGAAAAGGCCCACAAATCAATTAAGTAAAGCTGATTATTTTAGATAAGGAAAGTGCAATCTCCTCTTTCTACTTCCCATTTTTCTTTCTCTGAATTCGCATGTAAGGTACAACAAGCTTATGTCATTTATCACAGCCAAGCCCCATTGCAGCAACAGAAATCGCTGGGAACAAAAAAAGAAAAAAAAAATGTGACAGACCCTCTCGAGACCTCTCAAAGGGGGAAAACTGTTCCTCAGTAAGCTCTCTTGTCAGTGAAGCAGAGAGACGGTGAGGCTGAGCTTCGCCCTGTTAAATATCGGAGCGGAACGTGTTATTTTGTTTAATAGAACCACAACGTGCTCCTCTTCAGAACAGACAGTTTGATTTAGGAGAAAAAAGAAAGAGAGAAAGCAATTTGGCCAGTCTTGTTCAAACTGACACACTCACTGAAGAAGAAAATAAAATAATGTGTTCTGCTTAACCCCGTGGTTGCAGGGTAAAAATCTCAATATGAATATTTGGGAAAGAAAAAAAAATACAAGCACAAATTCAAAAAGAAAAGTTTATGAACTTTATACAAGACTATTTGGGAAAGTGTTAAGACCAAAAGGAAAGGGTCAACTAAATTTCAAATCATTACTGCATTTGATCTGAGTTTTCAGGTGGTCTGGAAAAGAAACAATAATATTGCATTGTTCTAGCAGATTAACCTTAAAATCACATTTTAACATGTGACCCTTTTATCAAAATGCATGTGATTCCACTGCTCGCATCAGGAGGTTTTTAGTTTCTTTCTGCCTTCCAAGTCCTCCCTCTCTCCCTCCCCGCTACCTTCCTGCACAGTATACATGGATCGCTCATGAGTGCCTTCCTTTTTTCCCATATTCTCATCTGATTTCTGTGCCTTCTCTTACCACATTTGTTTTGTTGATTTCATTATGTGTGCCATTAAAAATTAAAGCACAGGATGATAAGGATGCGTGATGATTTATGAAGCTCTTCTTTGAAAAGCAGTTGCCAAATTAAAGCTTAATTTATGGTTTTATGTCACACTAAAGCAAGTGTCTTTCTAAAGTGTCTTTGTTCCTCCTGCACCAGAAGACCTTGTGATGAAGAGTTTCTGCTTGAACACAGCTGAATGGTCAAGTCCTTCCACAAGCACAAGCACTCAGCATGCTGTTAGCCTTTGGCGGATGGCAGATTCAAAATCCAATCCAATCTCCTTTCCTTTTCCATTTACTACTACAGTGTCTGCAAAAAAAAAAAAAAAAGAAAAGAAAGAAAAAAATCAACACCCCTACCTTTGCTACAGATAGGAATTGCCAGGTGACTCAGTTCTGACCTATGAGATATAAAGGAATGCTGCTTGTCTCTTCAGAACCCTATTCCTATCTGCCTGGAATGCAGAGAAAGGCTGGCTGAGCAGCTACCACCTTGTGACCAAGACGGCAATGACAAGACAATTTTGGAGATTTAGTCTAGGCGTTGCTGAGCTGCTGAACCAATGACTTCAGCTGCCTCCTAACCAAAGCTTCTTATGAGGTAAGGGAAGCAAACTCCCTGGTAAAGTTACCTTAAGGCAGATTTCTGTTGCTTACAGGCAAATGCATCCCTAAACTAGATGATATGGGCTATAGAGATGACAGTCTAGATCTAAAGAGTTTATAAAATCTTAAGAGAGAAAGGTATCCAACTAATTAACTAAAACATTAAACAATATGAAAATCAATAAGTTGAGGTAAGCAAAGTTCCACGACACGGAAGCAAAAAGAGAATTTTTTTGTTACCACTGTGACATGGGAAGCCCTCACAGAAAAGATGGAGAAGACATTGGAGCCAAGATTTGCAAAATGAGATTTCTCCCAGCCAAGAAGGGCTGAAAACCCCACATTAAGGAAACAGCAAGAAGAAATGAATGATGGCCAAAGACATCCGCGATTAGTGGACTGTGCTTAGTGAGTTGGTCTCATGCCTGATCTTGATGCATTACAGAACGGTTTTCTCAGCCTTACCTTCTCCTAAACCATTTCCCACTCCCATCATTTCTGTGCTCAGTATCAGTCTCCATCACATACATCTTCACAACAAGAAACTAGGTACAAAGCACTGGCTGCTACCCTGCAAAAAGAAAAAAAATAAAACCATAGTTTCCAACAGTTGATAATACGAAAATCTAATGATTCCTTTTATACAAGTGGTTCTCAACCAAAAGTGATCTTCTTCCTGGGAGACATTTGGCAATTTCTAAAGGCATTTTGGATTTTCACAATTTCAGGGGAGGGTTGCCACTGGAATCTAGTAACTAGAGGCCAGGGATGCTGCTAAACATCCCAGAGTGCACATAGGGTACAGCCAGCCCCCTACAGCAAAGAAGTATCTGGTCTAAAGTGGCAATAGTCCTGAGCTTGAAAAACCCTGTTCTTTTATTATTTGATGTGGGCCGGTGACTTCCTATGTGTGGCTTCATATCACCAGATAAGCTCATCAGAGAGAAATGAGTAAAGGTCAGCATTGCCTTAAGAAAAGACAAGTGAATCACTGTGCTATGTGCTATTATGTTTTCTTTTTAATACTGAGCAAAACTACATTGACTGAAGCAACATCATAATGTCATTTAATACTTTTAGATTCCCTTATACATGGAAATTCCTCTAACAGAATGCTTGGTAATAAACATTTGTTTACTAGATGAATGCAGAAACAAAGGCTCATCTCACAGAATTCAAAATATACTTCTTTTACAGTGAGGCTTTCTGGGAGGGTGCTAGAACAAGGGTCTAGTTTATTAGCTGTTCAGAATGTTAAGCCCTTGCATGCAATAACAACAACAACAACAAATCATTAGAACAGTTGTAAAAGCCATATTTACTATTTCATTCAAAAGATACTCCATGCCAGGAATAATAGTATGTTACAAAAGTAGTTTTCTTAGAAAAACTTTTTTAAAAATCATATTGAACTACAATGGGATTCAGCCTTTGCTAAGAACTGTGTTCAGATCACAGATGGAATATTGAGAACTGTGCTAAATCACAGATGGTATATTTTTTCCTATATTTCACAAAACAGGCCATTTCTACCACGTTTTTTTCTTTTACATTTTGCTCTTGGTAATCCTGTAGCTTGGAAAAAAAAAAAACGAAACTAAAAAGAAACATGGAAACATTTACTTTTAGTGCGGTTTATAATCTTACTCTTTAGTGGATGGATACATCACTGAATATTCTGTGGCATAATTTACTAAAAAAAAAAAACTTAGTGTGTAATTCATTTTAGGTGAGCAATTTGTTTTATGAGCCGTGTATGTTTATTTGGGGTTGTGCTGTTCTTTTATTGAGTGCAATAAAGACACTTCTTATCAATTGATTTGTTGTATCAGCAATGGGCTTCTTTCCAGATTGAAACATGGCAGCTTTTCTGAGGACATTATCCAGCATATAATTTCACCACTGATATGAATCTGGGTTCATTAGGGCCCACTTGCACTGCCTGTTATGACCTAATTTCTAGGATTCCTGCTTGATGCTGGCATTATCCTTCTCTGCACACAGTGCATAACATGGTTGTCAAATGGGTTCTTCCTCTTTGATGGTTCATCACATACACAAACTTTTAATTTTGCCAACTTTTATACCAACTGATAAAATCAGAAGTTCAAAAGTTCACTTCCAATTCCATATGACATAGAAACTTTAAGTATTATAAAGCTTACACCTCTTGTGAATAATTAATTGCAATGCAGGGCAGAAACTAGAGGTATTACATTACTATTTTGATGGTGTCAATACACTACCAGGAAGTAATTCTTAAGCCAGATGTGGATAAGCACATTTCAGTGGTACATGATGCAAGCCACCAACCTTCTATCTAGCCTGGGTGTGACGAACACTGTTCTTTTGGACGCCATTGACTTACCATGACTCTCAGACCACGGGACACCTTGCAAGACCTGTTATTAGCGCTCTCATGTCGACACACGATCCAATTTATTTGCACCTTTCAAAAGGGAGAAAATCATGCCTTGAAAACAAAATTACGCTGATGCAGATATCACACAAGTACGTATCACAATGTCCTGGGGAACACTCCTTTGCACTTCAGTAATGTCATGCATGAAGCAGAACATAAGTGATATACACCCATAGAAAGTAGAGCCAAGAGATTTAACAGCTGTGCAAACGGGCTTGAGAACGTAAAATCAGGAAGCTATGTCTTTAGAAAAGTATTTTTTTAATCCCCAAATATCACATCTGGTTGCATTAAGTTGTCATTATGACATAGTATTTAAGATGATTTAATGGGTTATTGCAGAATAAGAATCTTGGAGTTTATTTAACTACTGTGCATTAACAAAACGTAGCTATTTAAATGATGTTCTGACAAAGCAGATGAAAAGCTGTTCTTGATGGTGAATGACTTTATTATATACTTTTTTACTGTAGTCAGTATAAATATAGATATTCAAACATAAGCACAATATATAGAAATACAAGAGTGGAAGTGGGACTTTGTGATAGAAATTCAGATCAAGCAGTGCATACCAAAATGTAGGCAACTATTCACCCTAGATTTATGAGGTGCATTGGCCATGTGCACGAATATGGGGGTGTCACAATACAAATGTATCACTTCTTGACTGTTTCTTATTTGTCAATCCCCTGACTGGGCATCTGCAAGCGAACAGGCCAGTCCTCAAATTGACAGCTGGGTATCTCGGATCTGGAAACCTCCTGACCTGTTCTCGCTCATGTCCTCACCATCTTCCACCTTCCCCTGTTGATCTAAACCTCTTACCACCTCTTGTCAGACATATACATCGTTTTTAATAGAAAACTGAGGTTCTATGTAGTTAGAACAATTTCAAATAACTTATTAGGGCCTAAACTAAAATCTGGCTTCCCAGTTTCCCAATGTGTTGCTCTGTCACATCATCCCATCCTTGCTGCCACTTACGGGACATCAACATTGCAAGCTTTTCCAACCTGGCAAAGTATACAAAAGTCTTTCTAATGCCTCCCTATCCCTAAAGTGAATGTGTTTTGTTTTGGCTTCCTCCTAATCTGCTAAGAATTTCTAATGAGGAGGGTTAAATAAACAAAGCATTATGGCAAACGGCAAACTTCCAGCAGATTGCAATGGCTATATAACGGTGTCCTAAACAAATAGAAGGTTAATCGGGGGCTAGAACAGAGCCCTGCTCAATAATATTTTCAAGGACATAAGCTCCTCCAGCTTACTGTTGCATCATTCTCGTGGTAGGTCCATGTTCCAGGCAGCAGAATTCAGGAAAAGAACAAGAGGAAGAGCAGCAAACAGCTTACACCAATTGCCTCCTAAGAATGGTTTGCAGAAATTTCCACACAACACTACAGTTTACATCCCACTGGCCAAAACTTATACTTAGTGGCTATATCCAGCCGCAAAAAAATAAAAAATAAAAATAAAAATAAATTAAAAAACAGACCAAAAAGTTTAGTTTGATTGTGAGGAACCAGGTATCTAGGCAAAACTTCACTATTATGAAAGAAGAGAACAATATGGTTGCTGATGGTGACATGAGCATTTGCCCATGGACATTAAACCATTTACAAGACTGTTTTTAATGCACTGCTTCTTCCATCAGTTCAAGACTCTAAAGTAAAGCACTAAAGTAGCATATAGGTTTTAAAGCCAACACTGATTAATTGGCAATGACTGCTTGAGAAGGCCATTTCAGACAAAGTGTGGTCTCAGGGACAAAGATCTCAACAATCTATTAGTGATGTCTGTAATGGATACAGGAAAAGAGAGTGGGGGTGAAGATGCTTTCTTTTATATTTCTATTCTCGCACTCTCATTTGACATTGACTTTCAAATTAAAGTAAGGGTTCTACAAGTCCAGCAGCATAATAATAAGGAAAGCTGCTAACACATCTATGATACATTACCCGAAACAATCTATGCATGCAGACACTAATTCCATCCTGACAGTTCTGTCATGAGATAATAACGTATTTTTATAATCCCCAATTTGGAGATGAAGAGGTTAAGTTTTAAGCAGAGCAATGTGTTTCCACTAAGGTCACCTAATCATAAGTGGCAGATCCAGAATCTGAATTTAATTCTTTCAGCAACATCAGATGTTCTTTCCACTCCCTGTACAATAATACTATTCCAAAAAGAAAAAGAAAAGAAAAGAAAAGAAAGAAAGAATTAAGTTGTTCTCCTGGTAGATTTTCTTGGATCTTTAAACTATTTTGGTCCAATATATTAAAAGTGGAAAGAAACAGAGCAATTGTATATTATCTACTGATATTATCCCTTAAAGTTTTGGGTCTTCTCTGCTAATGAATTTCCTGTGGTACTCAACAAGACCAACTGAAATAGTCATTCAACAAACACAAAATTCAAACAAAAACCTTACTGAAACAAAGCCTATTAGGAACTGGGCAAGAGATACTCATGAAAAAGTAGTTTCTAATGGCCTTTAGCCCACAGATGTGCAAACAATTAAATGAACTGCGGTGTGCTAAGAGCTGTAATAAAGGCAAGCACAAGGACCCATGGTGGCACAAAGGAGGCAACTGCTGCCATTCCAGGTGTGGACAAGCAGTTGGTATCCCCAGAGCCACTTCACAGAAGGAGAGATGGGTGAGTCCCAAAGGGTGGGTGGGTAATCACCAAGCACACACAGGGAACACCTAATCATTCAGGGAGGAGCAGATGCCAGGACTGGATGTGCAGAATGGCATGGCCAGTTCAGAATGGCATGGCCAGTTTAGAAAAGCTGGGCACAGTATGTGCATGGCTGGAACAACCAGAATGAAGTGGGGAACCAGCAGGGGAGGTGGTCAAGAGGCTAACCTTGAGAGGGGCACCTGGACGAGGCTGTGCTTTATGGATTTTAGCGTGTAAGTACAGAAAAGCCAGTGAAAGATTCTCTTGTCGATCTTTGAAAGAGAATCACATCGATCTTTGAAAGAGACCCCTAATGAAGTTGGGCTGCCATTACCAAAGCCACAGGCAGTGAAATCTGGTAAGAAACGAGCAGAGCTGGAACTGAGAGTACTTCCCCTGGAACCCACACATTTTGAAGGGTTTATGAAAGGCCTGGAATGATACGATCCAAATGTAGGACTACCTATTTCTCTGAGGAAAAGCTCTGTGCCTTTCCCAGGTTCTCAGTGAAGCCCACAAGCAGAGGGACAATAACAACCTATAGGTTAAAAATGTGTGACCTAAGCTCAGACCACTGCAATGGAACAAAAAACAGTTATATCGGAGTAGTATATAAAATGAATAGGAATGAAATGCATGTATTTGCATTTAATTTTTAAAAAACAAAAGAGCAAAATTCTTAACAATGGGCTGACTATCTTTGGTTTATATTTCATATACACAAAGTTAAGGAATTCAGGTGTATATGTATACAGGGGCCTTGCCACAGACATCCCAGGATGGACCACATTGTCAACATCCCATCTTCTTACACCTTGTTGATATTACAGGTACTCTTTTACTTGTTGGACTGTATATCCCAAAGTTTGGTTGAAAAGTAAATTATCTAAAAGATCAAGCTCCTGAGAAGGTGGTCATACTTCTAATAGCTTTTGCGGGGAGAGGGCAATGTTGAGAGGCATTAAATCTCAAAGTTCTTGCTACAGAAACTTAAGCAGAAATGGAGCCATTGCCAGGCAACAAAGTAATTACGTGGGAAAAATCTAGATCAGTTGTTCTTAATCATTTTTGGTGTCACAGAACCTTTGAGATGTTGCTGAGCTATATAAACATTCTCAAAAAGATTCATAAATGTGTCTTCTTACAAAATTGTACATAATTTTCCAGAGGTTTATAAAACTCTCAGAGTCCAAAAACATTGAGGTGACACTGGATGGCACGTCAAGAACCTTTAGTTTCAAAAATTCTCCTTTCTCTCAACAAAAATTTATAGATTTTCATCTAAATTAGCCTCACTAATATTTTCTTTTTTAAAATTAATTAATTAATTAATTATTATTATTATACTTTAAGTTCTAGGGTACATGTGCATAACGTGCAGGTTTGTTACATATGTATACTTGTGCCATGTTGGTGTGCTGCACCCATCAACTCGTCATTTACATCAGGTATAACTCCCAATGCTATCCCTCCCCCCTCCCCGCTCCCCATGATAGGCCCCGGTGTGTGATGTTCTTACAGATACTATTTGCTCTGCAATTAATTTCACCTTTCTCGCATGCACATAATCTCCATCAGTGGTAAAATCACAAAGTCTGAGAAAAGGAGAGTGATTCCAGTTTTCACTAAATTGAACTGTTGCCCAAACGACAAACTCCCAAATGTATCTACAAACCTAGATTAGAAAACACTGTGCTATGCTTTCACTCCCCAAAAATTGCCTTCCCCTCTCAATGCTAGTATCTGTCTTAAAACCAGGTATTTGAATTCTGGTCTACTACATTGTTGCATATATATTCTTTAACATTCATTCTACTACAAACATCAATACCTTTATTTGAAAATTATATTAACTTTCTTCCAGAATAAATAGAAACCCAGCAATGGTCTTGTTTTCTTAATGGGCTACAGAGCAGAATAATTTTAAGGGGAAAAAAAATACCACAAATTCTATAGTATTCCTTCTTTCTCCCACATTGCAATTACTTCAAACCTTTGATTAGCCCTCTAAAAAAGACCACACATTCCATAATTTGAAGCAAAAGGTTAATGGTGTTATTACAACTATTATCTCTTTTAAAATCATTATCCTTTTTTTTATGGCTATATTACCTTCACCTTTCCATGAACCCACTTTACCAGCTGTTTCCCTCTGTCATAAACTTTGCTGAACATCATCATAGAAATAGGATAAATGCCATGTTTTATCAATCAAGCCTAAGGGGATTTGAGGATTCTTATAACTACAACTGTAAAGGGAGTTTATTGCAAGTTTCTGTTTTGATTTGTAAATTGTCCTTAAGTAAAAAACACACCTGATGTAAACATCGAGGATGTTAAAATGCAAGACGGTATGCTACAAAAATCTGCATCATAAAATTTGCTAGGTTGACAAATGAGAAAACTAAAGACTATTGAGAAACACATGCAGGTGTGTTTCCTGTGTGAGTTGACACCTGCTGGCACCGCCATCCCTACCTATACCTAAGTTCCATCACTCCTAACTCCACCCACCCCAGCACTCCAGCACTCCAAGGAATATGTGGAACATAGGAAAGGTGCTTTTAACTTACACAGACTACTTAGAAAGTCTCAACACAATTCAAAAATTAATTAAATTAACTTCATAGTAATATTGCAATAAAATTTAAAATTTACAATAAAAGTCCCAAAATATCATCATACGTTGGAGACTAATAAACACACTTCTAAATTATAAGACATCATGAAATATTTATAACTAAATCACAGAAACTATTAAAACTTTTAAGTTACAGCTAAACTAGTACTTTAGGAAATTTTGCAGCTTTAATAAAAATTTTTTAGGATTGAAAATGAATGAAATATTTAACCGAAGTAGACATAAAAAAAGAGCAAGAAAAATCTAAATTAGGTAGTGGAAAAGAAACAACTAAAAGAATAGCATTGAATACATTTAAAAAATAGAAATGAACAACAAAATCAAACTCTAGTTTCTTAAAAAGATGAGTACTATTTATAAATTTCTAACGAAAGTGATCAAGAGAAAAGCAGGAAATCCACAAATCAGCATAATTAGAAATGAAAAAGAAATGTAACTATAGATAAGTTACAACTTATGTTAATACTATGAACAATCTTTCCAATACATTTGAAAACATGTGAAATGTAAGATCTTCTAAAAAAAAAGTTTAATTACCAAAATGACTAAAAATCAAACACATTCTGAATAGACAGGCAACCATTAAATAATTTCAATCAGCAGTCAAAAAAATCTTTCCCAACCAACTACACAGAATAATTGTACTAAATTCACAAAACCCCGATCTCTATTTTTAACAAATATTTTTCATGAAAAAAATTAAGAAAAGCATTCCTTCTTACATCATTAGAACGATATGCCAAATCAGTCTGATAGTGCAAAAGTAATTTTAAAATCCAACTCATTTATAAGCATAAATGCAAGCATAATAATATAGTAGTAAATCAAATCCAATACTGTATAAAAATAATTCATCATGAATGAGTTGGATTTATATTAGTAAGACAAAGATATTTCAAAATTATAAAATTGATCAACACTAAGAATAAAGGTCAAAATGTTGATTCTCTATAGGGGCCAAACAGTTTAAATAATACTTTTATTATAAAAGCATTTGGCCACGTTGTAATAAAGATAAATTTTCTTGACCTAAAGATGACATCATTCTTAACATTAAAATTTGTAATGAATCCCAATAAATCCTGGAAAAAGGCAAGAATCCTCACTATTGGCACCACTGTATAATACTATACTAGAAATCCTAGCCTATGAAATATGATAAGAAAAAGAATCAAGAGGCTTGCTTAATGGATGGCTTTAAAACAAAAATAATAAAATTATTATTTACATCAAGTCTCTGCAAAATAAGACTCATGGGCCAAATAAGGTCCTATTGTAGGCCAAATTCAGCTACCCCCATTTTTGTTTTACATGTTGTCTATGGCTGCTTTTATCTTAAAAGTCAGAGTCAAGTAGTTGCAACAGAGGTTGCATGACCCTCAAAGAAAAAAAACATTTACCACCTAGCCTGCTCCCAAAAAATGTTTGAATACTTCTGTTCTACATAATAGGTCAAACAGAATCCATAAACAAACAAGTTGAATGAATAAAAGGACTTAGCAGTTTCTGGTCACAGGATCAATGTAAAATAAAAGTCAAGAACATCTTTATACAGCAGTGTAATCTACTAGAGAGCTATGTTAAAAACACAGCTACAATTGACAATTAATAAACTATAAGGTATTTAAAAATATACCACACCTTCACAAAAAAATTTTTGAATGAAATAAAAAATGGAATAAAATGGAATATACCGTTTACTAGATGTGAAGGTACAATACTCCATTAGCAGAGGATGGTTATGATTCATCAACAAAGATACAATACCATGTAAAACAACATCAGCAACAACAACTGTATCTAGTACTTATTGTATGCTAGACTCTACTCAAAGATAGATGGACAGATAAAGAGATAGATAATATCCAAAATATATTTTAATAAGAAGAATGATGCAGAAAGCCTTTTCTTGCCAAAAACTGATATATGTTAAAAAGGTATCATAATTATGACAACGTGGACTTGGTCTAATAATAGATAATTAGACAAAGGAACTAGAATACAGCACTTAGACACACAAATACCTGGAAATTTCATATATGGTAAATGTGACAGTAAAGATCAGTAGGAAGAGGATAGAAAATTCTGAAATAGTGCTGGTATAATTAGTTATCTGTCATGCTGGTTATTTATTACTGCCTCTTAAATCCAAATTCATTCTTTTTGCCCACTCTGCAAAAAAAGATCTGGGCCTGTTAAATATTTTTGCTGTCAGATGGCACAATATTAAGTTTTGTCAGTAGAGGTCACACAAGAGAAATTGCAAGAAGAAGAAGTTTTGGTTTCTGGTCCCAGAGTGTCCACTGGGTATGCTCCAAGGGCTTGACTTCTCTATCACCAGGTACCTGCAGCAAAGGCAGCTTCCCAGTGCACAGTCTCTTGTACTGTTTGGAAATAAATGCCTATAAACCAGGGAAATCAATAAACAAATGTTGGCTTAGGCATACTATGCATTATTCTACAATAGTTAAAATGAATGAATGAACTATTTCTGTGTGTATCAACAAGAATGAGTCTTACAGTGTTAGAAAAAAAAATTGTGTAATAATAGTGTGTATACAGAATAATGACTTATGTACATTTAATGGAATTATGTATGTATATACATATACACACATATTGTTATATATGTGTGAAATAGAAGAGTATATAACTTTTTAAAATTTGTTTTTCATTAAAATTTTTATTGAGGTAATTATAGATTCACATACATTTGTAAGAATTAATACAGAGAGATTCCTGTGTGTTTTCTGAGTATATCCTTTCTGATAAATCCTTTCCAGCAGGCTTTCAGTTCATTTTACCCAGATTCTTCAGAAGAATCACTCTCTATGGTAGCTATGACCATATAGCATATATTTCTTAAATAATAAGACTTTGAAGTTGAAATTACTTCTTGATCCATGGGCTGAAGCATGGAAGTTGTGTACTTCTATACACATGCCCACATGTACAAGAGAAACTGGGGGATCTGAATAAATTTTGTACAATTTATTACGTGTGTAGGTTAACGTATCTACCACCAGAGTCAAAATGCTCAACAGGTCCATACTCACAAGGATTCCTGGTATTGCCCTTTTAGAAACACACTCATTTCTCTTTCACTCCTCTCTCTTCATTCTGAAGCCCTGGTAACCACTAATCTGTTCTACTTTTCTAAAAATCTGTATTTTTCAAAAGTGTTGTACAAAGGAACTATACAGTACTTAATCTTTAGAGATTGGCTTTTTTGTCACTCAGCATAATTTCTTATGCTTATTATATATATCAATATTTTTTATAAACTTTTTACAAAACTTATGACATATATCAATAATTTATTTCTTTTCATTGCAGAATAGTACTCCATGGTATTTGTGTGACAATTTGTTAATCATTCATTGCTTGAAGGACACTGGAACTATTCCTAGTTTGGGGCTATTACAAAAAACAACTGCCACAAACATTTATGTACAGGTTTTTGTGTGACCATAAGTTTACCCTTCTCTGGAATATACGCCCAAGAGTGTATTGGTAGGTAGTACAATAATTACATATTTTGTTTTATAAGAAACTGCCAAACTGTTTTTAAGAGTACTTACATCATTTTGCATTCCCACCCACAATGTACAAATAACCTAGTTTCTACACATCTTCACGAGCATTTGTTGTTGTCACTACTTTTAATTTTAACCATTCTGTTAAGTGTATGGTAGTATCTCATTGTGTCTTTATTTGGATTTTCCTAATGGCAATAATATTAAACATCTTTTCATATACTTATGATCATCTACATATCATTTTCATTAAAACATCTGTGTAACTTCTTGTCTATTTTTTAATTGGAATATATCACAATAAAGTGAGTGACACAAAATTTTATTATTTCACATAGCATATAAAAATTATGTTTATACTATACTGTAGTATATTAAGTGTGCAGTTCCACCATGTTTAAAACTGCATATACTTTAATTTAAAATATTTTATCGCTAAAAATGCAAGCAATCATCTCAGCCTTCAGCCTTTTTTGTTGGTGCAGGGTCTTCCCTCCATGTTGATGGCTGCAGACTGATTGGGATAATAATTGCTGAAGGTTCAGGTGGCTGTGGCAATTTCTTAAAATAAGACAACAATGAAGTTTGCATCATCAATTGACTCTTTCTTTTGTGAAAAATTTACCTGCAGCATATGATGTTGTTTGGCAGCATTTTACCCACAGCAGAACTTCTTTCAAATGTGGAGTCGATCCTCTCAGAATCTGCCAATGCTTTGTCAACTACATTTATCTAATATTCTAAATCCTTTGTTGTCCTGTCAACAATGTTTATAGCATCCTCACAAGGAGTAGACTCCTTCTGAAAAAAATACTTTTTTTTCATCCTTAAGGAGAAACTTCATCCATTCAGATTTTATCATGAGGTGGCATCAATTCAGCCACATCTTCAAGTTCCATTTCTAATTCTAGTTCTCTTGCTATTTCCAAACATCTGTAGTTACTTCCTCCACTGACATCTTGAACCTCTCTAAGTCATTCATAAGGGTTAGATTCAACTTCTTCCAAACGCCTGTCAATATTGTGTCTTCCTCCCATGAATCATAAATGTTCTTAATGGCATTCAGATAGAATGATAAATCCTTTCCAGCAGGTTTTCAGTTCCTTTTACCCAGATCCATTCAGAAGAATCACTATCTATGGTAGCTATGACCTTATGGCATATATTTCTTAAATAATAAGACTTTGAAGTTGAAATTACTTCTGGATCCATGCGCCGAAGAGTGGAAATTGTGTTATCAGACATGAAAACAGCATTAGTCTCCTTGTACATGTCCATCAGAGCTCTTGGGTGACTAAGTACATTGTCAATAAGCAGTAATACTTTTAAAGGAATCTTTTTTCTGAGCAGTAGGTCTTAACGATGGGCTTAAAATGTTCAGCAAACCATGATGTAACAGATGTATTGTCATTCAGACTTTGTTGTTTCATTTATAGAGTACAGGGAGAAAAGATTTCACATAATTCTTAAGGGCCCTAGAAATTTCAGAACAGTAAATGAGCATTGACTTCAACAAAGTCACCAGATGAATTAGCTCCTAACAAGAGAGTCAATTTGCCCTTTGAATCCAGGCATCAACTTCTCCTCTCTAGCTATGAAAGTTCTAGATGGCATCTTCTTCCAATAGAAAGCTGTAGTGTCTACATGAAAAATCTGCTGTTTAGTGTAGCCACCTCCATCAGGTATCTTAGCTAGATTTTTCTGAATACTTGCTGTAGCTTCTACATCAGCACTTGCTGCCTTGTCTTGCACTTTTATGTCATGGAAACAGCTTCTTTCCTTAAACCTCATAAACGAATTTCTGCTGTCTTCAAACTTTCCTTCTACAGCTTTTTCACCTCTTTCAACCTTCACAGAATTGAAAAGAGTTAGGGCCTTGCTCTGGATTAAGCTATGACTTAATGGAACGTTGTGACTGGTTTCATCTTCTATAAGAACACTCACAGCTTATCCATATCAGCAACAAAGATGTTTTGCTTTCACACCACTTGTGTGTTTACTTTTAATGTTCCTGAATAACTTTTCCTTTATATTCACAACTTGGCTAACTGTTCTGTGTAGGAAGCCTTGGGTTCATCCTATCTCAGCTTTCAACATGCCTTCCTCACTAAACTTAATCATTTCTAGTTTTTGCTTTAAATTGAGAGACATGTGGTTTTTTTTTTTTTTAACTTGAACACTGAGGAGCCATTGTAGGATTATTAATATTAATTGTAATCCTATAATTAGGTCACTGATTTCAATATTGTTTTGTCCCGGGGAATAGGGAAGCCCAAAGAGAGGGAGAAAGATGGGAAAATGACTAGTCAGTTCAACAGTCAGAACATATGTGTTTATTGATTGAGTTTGCCATATTATAGGGACACAGTTCATGGCACCCCAAAGCAATTAAACAATGATCACTAATCACAGATCACCATGAAAATATCATAATAATGAAAAAGTTTGAAATACTGTAAGAATTACCAAAAGAAACGCAGAGGCACCAAGTGAGCCCTTGCTGTTGGAAAAATGGTGCTGACTTCCTCGACACAGGGTTGCCATAAACCTTGAATTTGTACAAAGCACAGTATCTGTAAAGTGCAATAAAGTGAAGCACAAAAAAAGCAAGGTGTGCCAGTAAATATTTTTCTCTTAATGTCTTTGTCTAATATGAATACAGTCATTCCAATCTTCTTATGCTTACTGTTGTATGGTATTTGTTTTGTCTACCTATTTATTTTGAGTTATCCATGTTCTTATACTTAAAGCATGCCTATTGTATACAAAATATAATTAGGCCTCACTTTTTTATCCAATCTGACAATCTCCGTCTTTTAATTGCGGTGTTTCAACCACTTACATTTAAACAATGAATATTTTTAATTTAGTCTTTCATTTTACATTTTTTCCTGTTTGTTACTTCTATTTTTGTTTCTTTGTTCTTCCGTTCCTCCTTTTCGCTGCATTTTCAATTGTCTGCTTTACAATAATTTCATTTTAATCTCTGTATTGACTTTCAAATTTCAGATCATTCCCAACTTATAGTGATTGGACTTTTGATGGTCCAACTTCATGATGAGTTTACTGGGGCATAACTCCATCATAAATTGAGGAGCTCCTTTTGATGTATGCTGAGGTTATGGTTTCTTTTAAATGTGTGTAACTTTCTGTTTGTTTGTTTGTTTGTTTGTTTGAGACAGGGTCTCACTCTGTTGCCCAAGATGGAGTTCAATAGTGCAATTGTAGCCACTGCAACTTGAACTCCTGGGCTCAAGTAATCCTCCCACCTCAGCCTTCCAAGTAGCTGGCACTATAGGCACATGCCACTATGTGTGGCTAATTTTTTTTATTTTTAGTAGAGACAAGCCCACTCTATGTTGCCTAGACTGGTCTCAATCTTCTGGACTCAAGTGATCATCCCACTTCTGACTCCCAAAGTCCTGGGATTATAGACACAAGCCACTGTGTCTGGTGCATGTAATATTTGCACCATCTTAAAGTAAAAAAATCTTAAGTTGCATCATTAGAATTAAGAAACTATGCTGTTTTGCAAGCATTAAATGTATTTTCAGCTTACAATATTTTTGACTTATTATGGATTTATCAGAATGTAACCCCATCATAAGTCAAGGAACATCTCTCTATATTTTTGCTTTTCTAGTAGTTGTTATAGAAATGAAAATAGATATCCTTAACACTTCAGTCTGTTAGAGTTAATGTTGTTCCACTTCACATAAAATGTACAAAGCTTGCCACAGAATAGGTCCTCTCATCCCCTTCTCTATCCATTATGCTATAGGTTTTATATGTATTATATCTGCATATACTTTGAACCCCAAAAGACAATTTTTGCCTCACAGTGATATATATTTTTAGACATAAGAACCAAAACAGTCTTATATTCATTCTCACATATTTGGTGCTCCTTATTCTTTCCCAATTATTTAAGTTTCCAATTTCCCCCCTTCAGTCATAAGACCTTTCTTGAATGTTTCATGTATAGGTCTGCTGGTGAAAAGCTTTCATATATTTTTTTTCTCTTAAAAGAATTCTTAAACAAAGCTGAATATAGAGTTCTGAGTTAACAGGTTTTTTTTTTTTTCTTCCCCAAGTGCTTTAATGACATTTTTCCATTGTCTTCTGCTCTCCACTGTTTATAATGAAAAGTCAGGTGTCATGCCCACCATTGTTCTCCTGTGTATAGTGGATCTTTTATCTCTGAATGCTTTCAAGCTTGTTATCTTTGATCTTAAACATGCTATTTGTGAGCCTAGGCTGATTTGCTTGAATATGTAGGTCTATATCTTTCATTAAATATGTGGAAAGATTTAAGTTATTATTTATTCAAATATTTTTGTGCCTTTATTTTCTCTTACTCTCCTAGGACTCCAATTACATGGATGTTAGATCGTTTCCATTCCCCATATATCTATAAAGATTTGTCCTTTTCCCACTAATCCTTTTTCTCCTTTATTCTTCACATTGAATAGTTTCTGTTAGTTTATTTACAAGTCAACCAACTATTTCTCCTGTCTCCTTCTTTCTACTATTAATCCCATTCACTAGTTTTTCCAGAAAATCTATTTTTCAGTTCTAAAACTTTTTAAGTATTTTCCATTTCTCTGCTGAGACTTCCTATCTTTTCATTGACTGTAACTAGTTATATATAACTATTGATTATATACAAGCACAATTACAATAGCTGCTTTTAAACTCTTGTTTGCTATTAAAATCTTTGTTTGATAATTAAATATTCTGATAAAAAAATTTGAAATGTTCCAGAAATTCTGAATGATACATATTAGAGGGTATGGATTCCAATATATTTATCCAGAAAGCATCTTTGTTTTTTTGTTTTATCTAACTGTTAATGTAACTAAACTGAAACTACAAACTCTGTCTTCTCTGCATTGTTCAGCAACTGAAATCTCAGTCCATTTTTTTAGCCTCATTTGAACTGCTTAGAATCAACCCTAGGCGTGTGTGACTCAGGGGTGAGCCAAAGATCAAAAAGGTTATAAGTTTATATACAGAATTTGGAGCTCCTTCTCTCTATTTTTTCTCCTTTCCTGGATTTCTACCTCAATTGCTAGCTTCTGAGTTTGCCCCTAGGCATGTGCCCTGATTACTCAAGACAATTGAACTATGAGTTTTCTTTCCAGATTTTAAAAAGCTCTCCAACATGTCCCAAACTGGAACCTACCCTCAAACTAGACAGGGCAAAAACATGGAATACTCACTTAGTGCCTTTCTGTTCTTCTACATGTCAATTCTGCTAAAGTTTTTGCATGCTTGTATGATCTCTCCAGAGTCTGCACAGAGTTTTTAAAACATTTTATTGAGAATTTATAGTTGTGTTCTACAGGATGATTCACATAATAAAAGTTACATCCCACCTTGCCACTATCAGAAAGAGAATTTCCATAAAACAAAATATAACCTAAACTCATTTGGTGATTAATCTGACCTATATTCCTATAAGACTTTCATAGTCTTTACCACTATATCTCAATAAATAAATATTAATGGTTTTGATAATAAAATATTTCCCTAAACCTCAATAGAAGTGTTTGGTGATAATCAGCACATTCATGGTATGATACTATTTAAAATATGGAGAATCAACAACTATGAATCACATCTGTGCCCAAGTGATAGACAAGTAACTGAAAAATTATACCTGTCTCATAGAACATATTTAGAAAAAATAACATATATAAAAAGGAATAACCTAGTATATAATTTACAAAAGGTACACAGTAAGCCATAATGTTCTTACCCCATTTGAAAATGACCAGGAAGGCAGTGATACCAGTTGGAACAAGACAAATACAGTGTATGTTTATTCTTCTTATCAGATTAAAATGTTTGTTTCTTTGTCAGACTGTCCAATCACAACATATTCATTAATTGTTGAGTCTCAGATTGTTAAATTTCCATTGCTAAGCTGCCCAGTGACTATTTTGGTTATTTATGTATTTCCCAACGTAATTTTATATAGATAATAATAGATTTGTTGGATGTTATTATATTCAGCATGTACAGAACAAATAAAGGATGAAAAGTGGAAAGGTGAGAAAGAAAGCAAATTCAACAACCATATTTTAATTTATTATGATAGTCATCAAAACATTTACTAAATTTAAATTTAAAATTACTGAATATCTATAATATGCTATACTCTGAAATAGGAATGTAATGTGCCTATATTTTTCACCACAATCTTATGAGGAAGATATAATTATTATTTTAAATTTATTAAATATATATGGAGAAGCTGAGCCTTGGAGAGGCTGGTGCCTTTCACAAATTACACAGCTAAGCATTAGGTGCAGATCCCAACTCAGGCAATTTATTGCCAGAGCCTGCTCTCTTAATCCTCACCCCCGTGAAATAGATATTATTTTTCTCATTACTACACATATTATTATTATCCTCATTATCCAAAGATGTGAAAACAGAAGCTTGGGGCTATTAAGTGACTTGACTAAATCCATAAGCCTAAGAAGTGGTGAAGTTGGTATTCAAATTAGGATGTTGTTAAAGTTCCTATCATTGCTACTACACCAACTATGATCCAAAACTTGAGTGATGCCAGTAGTGGGAAATAAAAAAAGCTTTAAAAATTAATTATTCTGCAAAAAATATGATTTTGGGTGGAACAAACCTTCATAAATGTCAATAGACTATACATTATTAATTAATGTGTCAAAGTCAAAATTTCAAATATTTAAACATTTCTACTATTGAAACGTTAAGTACCAACTACCACAATCACTAAAATTATTGAAAATACATTAAATTTCTACTCCTCACTAATAAAGTATGGTCTCAGTTGATCCAGTTCTAATAATTTTATATAGAAAAACAGGTTGGGAGATCTCTAGAGAGATGTTACAAGCAAAGGGGCTATCCAGGTTACTGATTGTTAATATATGAAGTTGCTTCCTCCACCTATTGCATTATTTTTTAGTATCCTTGCATTCTGTTGAGATAAAATTTAATTCTTGGCAATAATAGTTCAAAGTAAGTATTGGCCTCCTATTTTCTTTAAAAGATAATACATTTTTATTGTATATTTTTTAAAAAGAGAGATAATACTTTGACAATACTAACATCCCTAGGTAGCTATTCTTGACCATGGAGTACATTTTAAAAATTGAAACAATTCTCCAACAACTGCTATAAAATTGCCTCAGTCAGGAGACTTGTTTGGACCTCAGCAATGCGCCATCAAATAATCTGGCATTTTGTTTGGAAAAGGCTGAGTTGAAATGTAGAAAGAAAATTTGACCTCCAAAGATAGTAATTAGCAATTCAAATTACTATGTATAAATCTTATATCCAGTGTCCAATGGGACCAATTCAAATAGCAAGGTCAGAGTTTCCAAAGCTTCTGGCCTGGGTTCAAAGCCAAGAAATGGAGTTGTCTGCTCAAGTGATTGTAGAGATTATGACATAATCCCAGGCAGCTGATGGAAATACTAGGACAGATTTGAAGCCTCCAGAGAAAGCTATCTATCAAGGGTTGGTAGTAGATTTTGGGCACTGTTCTAGCAGGTGAAATTTCAAAGCCAGCTCCAGGCAAGGATTAATCACACATACACCCAGTTATTGGTATATTACCACTGAAAGCTCAGTGAAGAACCTGAACTTCAAGACTCACCCAAAATTTGAGGGAGGAAAGTAACTCTTGAATATGTCAAATGATCTGGTCTCATTCAGAGTTCTGATCTAGCCAGCGTTGGATCTCTAGGCTCAGTAACTGGGTAGGACTGAAACTGCAGGTTGAATATTCTTTGCACTTTGAGATGAGCAATACTAACACAAATAATAAAATCCCGTTGACACGTGGTAAGTAGTGGGAATGACTCAACTTTGCTGTATTTCCAAATTCTCAAAGTTGTTTATCAAGTAGGCAGGGATGTTTAATCAGACAGGTTAAGGTTGCCTCAGTAGGAGTTGGTTAAAAACCGATCACTGAGCTTCTCATTCAATATGGTAAACAACACGCTTAGAAAGTTATCAGTTTATCCCACAAAAATTCCACTGAGATGACAAGAGCAAAATTATTAGTAATTTGATGAAAGCACTGGAAACACAAGAAGTTTTCCACCATAAGACAAGAAACATTATAAACGTCTACAGGACGTAAAACAGGTAGGACAGGACTGAAGTTGACATCACACTGAGTTGTTACTTGATCCAGGCATACAAGGAGGTGGTTGAAAGAATGAATAATAAATTTTGCAAGACAGTCTCCCAAATCTTTAAATACAGAGTCAGCAGGTTCAGGTAGCAGGAGCAGGCTATGGGTTTGTGGTGGACTCTTGGCATGGGAATTAGAGCCAGAAAGAGAAGCTGAGCTGTTTCCAGGCAACCTCAGGCATGCACAGCAGATGTGAGCCTCTGTACCTTAAAATAAGATGTTCCCATGCACACGTATGTTTATTGCAGCACTATTCACAATAGCAAAGACTTGGAATCAACCCAAATGTCCATCAGTGACAGACTGGATTAAGAAAATGTGGCACATATACACCATGGAATACTATGCAGCCATAAAAAAGGATGAGTTCATGTCCTTTGAAGGGACATGGATGCAGCTGGAAACCATCATTCTTAGCAAACTATCGCAAAAACAGAAAACTAAACACCGCATGTTCTCACTCATAGGTGGGAATTGAACAAAGAGATCACTTGGACACAGGAAGGGGAACATCACACACCGGGTCCTATTGTGGGGAGGGGGGAGAAGGGAGGGATAGCATTAGGAGATATCCCTAATGTAAATGACGAGTTAATGGGTGCAGCACACCAACATGGCACATGTATACATATGTAACAAACCTGCACGTTGTGCACATGTACCCTAGAATTTAAAGTATAAAAAAAAAAAAAAAAAATGGCAACACCCCCAGCTGTCCTACAGAGGCCTCCAATTGGCTACACCCTATTGTCCCACGACCAATCAGAGGCTGAAGTGGAGGCAGCTCGTGGCCAATCAGAGGCTGAAGTGGAGACAGTCTTGTTATTTCAGGAGGCAGGCTGTGGCCTGAGTGCTGCCTGATCCTGCCCAGAACTGGCTGCACCTGCTGTTCTTTTACTTCTGCCTTATCCCTTGCTTACCGTCATTCCCTATTCTCCTGCCTCTCATGGGCCTCTTTTCCTCATCTTTAAAGTGGGGATAATAATAGTGCCTACCTCACCAGATTGTCAGGAGATCCGCAATCAAGTAGGTTGGCATATGTAATATACATACGTTTGGTACACAAGACATGCCTAGTTATTATGACTACCTGTGCATTCTAAAATAGAAGAGAATCTTCATTCTTTACCTTTCAGCAATAAAGAATACAGAATCATTAATGCAAAAAAATAAAAAGTAAAAATAAGATGTTTCAAATCGTCTCATCCTACTAAGACTCTACGGACAACACTTCCATTCATGGCTAGGGGAAGAGGGACCCACCATTGCTGAGTAGCTCTTTATCAGCTACTCATGCTGACTACTCTAGATATTAATATATAAACAATATAGAAAGAGATGAATAAAAATCACCAGGCATTTAAAGAAAACAGCATGGAAGATAGAAGGCACCCCATACAAGCAAAACAAATGCTTTCCCAAGGAAGCAACATGAACGCAAGGAAGAGAAGAAAATGTTGCCAAAAACCTGAGTATCTTTTGCAATATTGAAAGTAATGCTGCATATGCATAAATGCATGCTGGTAAAAATGGATAGCCAGAAACTTTTAAAAATTCTTAGAAAAGTAAAATATCCCTACTATAATATAAAATTCAATGAGAGACAATTTTAAAAGTTCATGCATGCAACTACCAACGCAGTCATTTTGAAAGTCCAATTTGAGAAAGTAAAGCAAAAAACAAATAGGATGTATTTGAGAAGTGCTATTTGAGAAATACTTGAATTTTCAGAAGAAAAGTGCCACCTAAGCACTAAAAAGGAAAACTAAAATAAGAAATTAGTATACATATATCCTGGTATTTCTAAATTCAAAGGTTAATTGTAAAAAATATTGAGAACTTCTGGAATGCTTAAACAAGTTCATTAAAAAGGAAAGAGAAACAAATATATGCTGAATTTGTTGTACAAAATGCTAAGAACTAGAACTTGATGAAGATATATCTATATTGTTCTAAAAAGAATACAGTGAAGCTTTAATGCTTTAACAAGCCAAATTATCATTTATACATGAAGTCAAACTAAGCATTTCTTAAGTTGCTCAAGGATTCAGAAAATATACTGGCAAAATTATAACTTTAATAAAAATATTAATCATATACTCCACTCAAATAAAACAAGTATATGTGTATACCTAAAAAGGAGGTAGACCTTAGCCATAAAACACACTAGAGAAAAGCAACAGATAAAAACCAAGAACTGCATCAAAATAAGGGTGACAGTATACTTCTAGAGTGTAATGCAACTGTTCAGAATAGATACTTTTAAAAACAAGAGGCACAAGGAACTTTTAAAATCACATTTTTAAAAATTTGTAACCAAAATGTAAGAATTACAGATATTATCAAAACCCAGGTCTTGTAGCACAGAAGAGGATGAATACAAATGTTTAGAAAAGCTAAAGTTTTTATTTTCTTTATGGATTATACATACTGATGAAATAGAAAGTAGAGGCTCAAAAATGCTTATCAAGATTTAGGGCTATCTTTGAGGAAGGAACAGCAACTGAAGAACAAGAGGAAGTCTTCTAGGGTACTGATTACATAGTGTGCACACTTTCTAAAAATTCCTCATGCTATAGAATTTTGATGTGAGCAATTTTCTTTAAGTATGTTATACTTCAATTTCAAACTTCTTAAGTATGATCTTAGTGACAGGAAACAAGATTAGAAACTCTAAATTGTTGTAGATAAAAGAGAACAAACAAAATTTTGTCAACCAATCAAAAGTGGAGAAAGAATTTAACTAAACAATAGAAAGATGTAATTAGTGTATTAGTGCATTCTCACACTGCTATGAAGAAATGCCTGAGACTGGGTAATTTATGAAGGAAAGAGGTTTAGTTTACTCACAGTTTGCACTGCTGGGGAGGCCAGCAATCAAGGCAGAAGGCAAAGGAGAAGCAGGCACTTTCTTCACAGGTGACAGGATGGAGTGAGTGCAAGCAGGGGAAATGCCAGACGCTTATAAAACCATCAGATCTCATGAGACTCACTCACTATCATGGGAACAGCATGGGGGAACCCACTCCCATGATCCAATCACTTCACACCGAGTCCCTTCCACTACATGTGGGGATTATGGGAACTACAATTCAAGATGACATTTGAGTGAGGACACAGCCAAACCATATCATTCCACCCATGGTCCCTCCCAAATCTCATGTCCTCATATTTCAAAACACAGTCATGCCTTCCCAGAAGTCCCCCAAAGTCTTAACTCATTCCAGCATGAACTCAAAAGTCCAAGTCCAAAGTCTCATCTGAGACAAGGCAAGTCCCTTCCATCTATGAGCTGGTAAAATCAAACACAAGTTCATTCCTTCCAAGATACAATGGAGGTACAGGCATTGGGTAAATACACCTATTCCAAGTAGAAAAAAATGCCCCCAAAAAAGGAAGCTACAGGCCCTATGCAAATCAAAAATCCAACAGGGCAGTCATTAAATCTTAAAACTCCCAAATAATCTCATTTGACTCCATGTCTCAAATTCAGGTCATGTTAATGCAGAAAATGGGCTCCCATGGCCTTGGCAGCTCTGCCCCTGTGGCTTTGCAGGGTATAGCTCCCTTCCTAGATTCTTTCATGGACTGGCATTTAGTGTCTGTGACTTTTCCAGGTACACAGTGCAAGTGTCAGTGGATCTACCATTCTGGAGTCTGGAGGATGGTGTCCCTCTCCTTACAGCTCCACGGTGCCCCAGTGGGGACTCTGTGTGGGAGCTCTGACCCCACATTTCCCTTCCACACTGCTCTAGCACAGGTTCTACATGGGAGCCCCGCCCCTGCAGCACACCTCTGCCTGGACATCCAGGTGTTTCCATACATATTCTGAAATCTAAGTGAGAGTTCCCAAACCTCAATTATTGACATCTGTGCACCTGCTGTCCCAACACCACTTTTAAGTCCCCAGTACTTGGAGCTTGCACCCTCTGAAGCAATGGTCTGAGCTGTACATTAGCCCCTTTTAGCCATGGCTAGGACACAGGGCACCAAGTCCTGTGACAGCAAAAAGAAGCAAGTCCCAGGACCCAGCCTATGCAAACACTTATTCCTCCTAGGCCTCTGGGCCTGTGAAGTTAGAAGCTGCCAGGAAGACCTCTGACATTCCCTGGAGACATTTTGCCCATTGTCTTGGTTATTAACATTTGGCTCCTTGTTACTTATGCAAATTTCTGCAGCCATCTTGAATTCCTCCTTAGAAAATGGGTTTTTCTTTTCTATCACATTGATAGGCTGCAAATTTTCCAAACTTTTATGCTCTGTCACCTCTTGAATGCTTTGCTGCTTAGAAATTTCTTCTCCCAGATACCCAAATTCATCTCTCTCAAGTTAAACATTCCACAGATCTCTAGGGCAGAGGCAAAATGCCACTAGTTTCTTTGCTAAAACATACCAAGAATGACCTTCACTCCGGTTCCCAACAAGTTCCTCATCTCCATCTGAGACCACCTCAGCATGGACTCCATTGTCCCATGTAACAATCAACATTTTGGTTAAAGCCATTCGACAAGTCTCTAGGTAGTTCCAAACTTGCCCACCTTTTTCTCTCTTCTTCTAAGCCCTCCAAACTGTTCCAACCTCTGCCTGTTACCCAGTTCCAAAGTTGCCTCCACATTTTCAGATATCTTTATAGCAGCACCCCACCTTGGTACACCTTGGTACCAATGTACTGTATTAGTACATTCTCAAACTGCTATGAAGAAATACCTGAGACTGGGTAATTTATTTTTTAAAAAAAGCCTTAATTGAGTCACATTCTGCATTGTTGGGGAGGCCTCAGGAAACTTACAATCATGGCAGAAGGCAAAGGAGAAGCAGGCACCTTCTTCACAGGGTGGCAGGATGGAGTGACTGCAAGCAAGATAAATGCCAGACACTTATAAAACTATTAGATGTTGTGAAACTCACTCACTATCACAAGAAAAGCACAGAGGAAACTGCCCCCATGATCCAATCACTTCCCAATGAGTCCCTCTGACAACACAAGGGGATTATGGGAACTACAATTCAAGATGAGATTTGGGTGGGGACACAGTCAAAAAGTATCAATTAGAAAGTCATGAGATTAAAAGGTAATCACAATAAATGCAAAAGGATTAACATGACCTTTTAAAAAGTAAAAAATCCTCTCCAATTAAGCAAAATTTAAAACCAAATGCTATGGTATTCAAGAAAAGCACTAAAACAAAAGAGGCTTAACACTTGAAAATAAAGAATAGATGAAGATATGCCAGAATATGACCCAAAAAAGGCAAAATCAATATCAGACTATGTCAGCAAGCAAGAGATGGTGTTTTATCTAGGGTCTAAGTAGGAAAACAGAAATTACTTCAAGTATTTTTAGTAGAGGGAATTTAATGCAGAGAACTATTTACAGATATGGAGAAACTGACTTAACAAAAACAGTAAAGGATGAGGTGATGCTAAGCTAGAGAGACAAAAGAATAAGGTACATCTCTGGTGTCCCGGGTGACAGGGTCGCTGAAATCACTGTAGGCCTGTAGTTGGGGGGCAGTTATAAGGAGATGCACCCAGAGAGAAGGATGAAAGGAAGGAGGAATAAGTACCCTGAGTTTCCCACTCCTCCTACTATTAACCCCTTTCACAAGTGCCCCTAATGACCCACCTGAAAGCCGACAAGGGAGCCCAGAATCCTGAAAACACACATGCACATGTCATCCTCCCCATAATACAGTGCAGAACAGAGGTGGACAAGGAATGAATATGGGACAAACAGGCCAAAAACAGACGAAGAAAATTGAAAAGGAATGCATTTACTATTGATAAATGGTATGACTACCAATGTCATATAATAATCATGAATCTCTTTGCACTAAACAATATAGCTCTAAAAATTATAAAGTGAGAACCAATAATGGGACAAGTGGGAAGAAACTTTGGGGGACAGAAACATTTAATACAAACTTTCAATGTAAACCCTTCTTCCATGCCCCCATGCCCGTATAGAATGTAAGTCTAATGTTCATTAGTACTTTTGTGTGACTCCTCTCTTTGAAGGGAACCCCCAAAAATATTGAACTTCACATTGGGTCAATATAGAAGAGTAGAGAGGCATGCAGTAAAGTCATAAGACCTAGAGCAGGAAGACACATAAAAGAGTGGGTCTAAAGTATTAAAAAGATTCCTGGAAAGGTTTGAGGCTTCCACAAGCCATAGAATGATATACTCAAGGCTATGTAGATTGCACAGTGTGTGTGTCCGCATATTTGCATGCATACATGGTTCTAAAAGCAAGGTAAAAATCTATTGAAGGATTCAGAGCAAACTCCTGACAGAGGTTACCTTGTGGAAGCAGTATAAATGGATGTGTGACATCAGTCAGGGAACAGTTTGATGACAGATATGCAATAGGTATTTTAAGGAATTTAATATGAAAATGTATTAACTAAGTATAAAGTTGTTAACTAGGTACTTGAGGGGGAAAAAAGAGAATTGTGAGGTATTAGAGAGGAGCAACTTGCAGGAAACAGCTCAGAGATAGGGCCTCATGGGCCTGGGACCCAGACATTTCAGAAGAAAAGCTGACAGATAGTGATTTTGAGGATGCCACGAAGTTTGTTTTGCACACATCAGAAAAAAAAAAAAAAAAGCAAACTAATCAACTGCTACTTCTAGAGTGGAAAAAGGAACCAGATACAAATCCAGAGGAGTAAAATGAAGGAACCAGTGAAGTCTCCCTCTATCAGCCTTGCAGGCTGCCTCCAGGACCCCAGACTGGCAGAAGCTCAACATGAAGGCAGCTAGTATAAAAGGAATGTAATTTGTAGAGTCCCAGTCCTGACATCACAAAGCAAGAGTATAGACAGCTGAATACTCACAATTAAACTTGAAAAATGTTTTCTTATTTGAATACAGTCAAACTATTATACTTTTCAATATTATTTAGATTTCTGCTTTTATAGATGTAAGCTGTCTTATCTATAATTTATTTTTATTTTAGTTACCCAAATTATCACAATTTTTCCAGTGGAAGTCATGTTTAATATGGTTTCTGAAAATTTTCTCTACCATCTCTAAACATGTAAAAGTATTTTTACTTTTGTGGACAAAAAATGTCCCAGGCTCACCTTGTAAACTTACTACTTCTTTCTAAGCAATCAGATAGCTTATAGTCAGAAGAGTATTAGAACCCAAACCTGAGGCTAAGGATGTAAATAGCATTGTTCGTTTGCAGTACATGTGACATATACCCATCTAGTGACAAAAGATGCAAATGATATGTAAATTTTAAATTGTGAGTTCAAACTGATATTTTAAATGTACTGTAAAACATTTTCCTATTGCATGCCACTTTGAATTTTTAACTCCTTACTTAACATATTCCAAACTGGTAACTAAAATCTCAATTAAAACAAATACATTTATTTCTCAAACAACAAAATATGTCAAAAATTTACTAATTTAACACTTTGATATGTGAGATTTAACACTAAAGCCTTCATGACAATGTGAACAATCATCTCAATTTTCGTGACAATTTTTTAATTTCCCTAATGTTTTAAAACAAACAATTTATTTTGCCATTATTTGTAAAAATTTGTCTTCCACTGAACTTATTTAAAAAAACAAATGCATACTTTCATCCAACAACTTAAGTTCATTTTAAACACAACTCTTGGTCTTCTAATGATTGATAGTTTTGGCTTTGGAAAATATTCACTCACCTTTTGTTTATTTAATAAATATTTATTGAGCTATTAGTGATACAGCAATAAATATAACAAAAATCCATGTCTTCCAGAAAGTCGCATTCTGTTTTGCAGACAAACAACAACAAAAGATAAGTGAAATAAATAGTATGTCAGATGACCATAAGTGACATTGAGGTAATATTAAGACCGCTAGTAAGATGTTAGGGGAGGGAAAACTAATAATTTTGATGGGGTGACTAGGGAAGATACCAAGGACAAGTTGATAGGGAGGGAATAAGAATGAGATGAAGATGCTATTCCAAAGAATATCCACAGAATGAGAGCATTGCAGGCAAAGGTGACAAGAAAGACTTAGGCAAAGCATGCCTGACATAAGAGAAGGTTAAGTTGCTTTTCTCAATTCAAAACCATCACTTCTTCAATTCACAATTTTTTTTTTCTCAAATGTTAGCCTTGGGAAAGTTTTGCATGTAAAACATACACTGAATACATACATACACACACTCACACCAAATTTGTTTAATTTTATATCTTATTATTATAGGAGTAAGTACACTTTTTGCCATTTTGTCTCTTTTATCAATATAGAGTTTATTTTAGTTTTATTTTTAAATATAATGTTACGGTTATTATAGAAACAAAATTAATGATTAAATTATAATTGCATTTTAATGTAACTGTTAGGAATTTATCTTTAATAATGATTATAACTTTCATTTTCAAAAGACACATGTTAATTAATTCAAACAGATTTTAAAATAAGTTGATTGTGTTTACACTTTTTGCCAATGTAAGTTTAATATTTTCTTTTTCTTTTTTTTTTTTTTTTTTTTGAGACGGAGTCTTGCTCTGTCGCCCAGGCTGGAATGCAGTGACCGGATCTCAGCTCCCTGCAAGCTCCGCCTCCCGGGTTCACGCCATTCTCCTGCCTCAGCCTCCCGAGTAGCTGGGACTACAGGCGCCCGCCACCTCGCCCGGCTAGTTTTTTGTATTTTTAGTAGAGATGGGGTTTCACCGTGTTAGCCAGGATGGTCGCGATCTCCTGACCTCGTGATCCACCCGTCTCGGCCTCCCAAAGTGCTGGGATTACAGGCGTGAGGCACCACGCCCGGCAAGTTTAATATTTTCAATTAAATATTTTAACTGGTTGCTCATAAGGTACCTTTTCAAAAGAACTTGCGATCTCCAAACACCATCTTAAAATTCAATTAGTTTATAATACATTTGAATAAATTATAGTTTTCAAGACAGCTCTTTCAGAAGGCCAAATAAGATAAACAATTAAAATACTGTTACTCTATATTGCCAATGTGAATACAAACTTTTTTTTATTATTATGAAATATTTCAGTGTCCTATAGAATGTAACTAATACAGAGCTATAGGGTATAAAAATAATTTTTAAAGTACTCATTAACGTTTCCAAAGACAAATAGAACATCAGCATTACTGTTGAAGCCTCCATGTGTTGTACTTCCTTTCCTCTGTGTACCAAGCACCTTCCACCTACCTAAAGGTAATTAGTCTTCTAAAACTTGTGTTCATTTTCTTGCTTACAGTCATAGTGTGTGAATCCTAGACAATATATTATTTATATATTAAATGCCATTGAGTTGCACTTAAGTGGTACTATGTTGTATGGTTTTACTGCAACTTGTTATTTTATTTAACACTACGTTCATGAGACGTATCTATATTGAAATTTACAAAGTTATAGTAAACTCTTTTTCACTGCTAAACAGGATTCTGTTGTATTAATATGCCACAATCCATTTATTCTTCTACCAATGGATTTTTTGTTTATTTTTAAAATTTTACTATCAGAAATATAGCTACTATGAAGACTCCTGAACACATCTCAGGGCATTAGGAATATCCTTAAGGATGGGTTGTAAAGTATATGCATCTTAATTTTTAAAAAATAATAACAAATTGGTTTATAATATTGTTGCATGAACTTATACTTTCAGCAGCAATGTGTATAATTATGGTCGCTTGATCTTTTTCATAATATTTTGACAAAATGATCGATTTTGCCCAAATTTTTAACACAGTGAAGCAACATTTTTAAAGTAATGAAAGAAAAATCTCTCAACCCAGAACTCTGTAACTAATAAAGATACATTCCAAAAATTGAAGGCAAATTTTCTTTAAAAATCAACCTAGAATTTTATATCCAATAAAAATATCTTTCAAACACTGAATGCAAAATCAGGACTTTGTCAACTTTGCAAAAGATAAAAGAATTCATCACTGAAAGACCCTTTCTACAGAATATGCAAAGGGAAGTCCTTCAAGAAGGGGGAAAATAATGGATTCAATCTATTGCTATTTTGCCCTTCCACCTTCTGCCATGTGAGAACACAGCAACAAGGCCCTCAGCAGATCAGATGGACTGATCTTGGACTTGCCAGCCTCCAGACTAAGTTTCTGTTTATTATAAACTGCCCAGTCTCGGATATTTTGTTATAGCAGCACAGATTAAGACAGATATCTTAACTTTGTGGGTAAGAAAGACCATTACCTAACTCAAGAGAGTATGTTGAAAATGAGAAGGAATTGAATAATAATTTTTTTATAAGCCTCTCTGTATGGTTTGACCACTCATTTTCTAATTAAATATTTTCTAGAGAGAAAAAACAAAAACAAAAAACAGGCCAGGCGTGGTGACTCACATCTGTAATCCCAGCACTTTGGGAGGCCAAGGTGAGTGGATCACTTGAGTCCAGGAGTTAGAGACTATCCTGGGCAACATGATGAAACTTTGTCTCTACAAAAAATACAAAAATTAGCCAGGCATGATGGCATACACTTGTAGTTCTGGCTACTCAGGAGGCTGAGGTGGGAGGATCACCTAGGCCTGGGAGGCAGAGGCTGCAGTGAGCCATGATTGTGCCAGAGCACTCCAGCCTGGGTGGCAGAGTGAGACCCTGTCTCAAAATAAAAAGAAGAAAAACAATAAAGTTTCTTTCATGACTAGTCTCTGCGGACAGAGAAGAAAAAAGTATAGTTAATTCATACAACTTTTTCAAATAATGACAGTGTCATTAAACTTCCTAATTTGTGTCTTTAGCAAAACAAATTCCTGTTCATATTAAAAATTAAGTTTACATTTCAGAGGGCCATGGGAAAATTAAAATATAATCTGCGGAAAACTGACTAAGAAGGCATTTGTAAAAGTCTTGCCTTGCCAATCATCCATGAAATTAATTTCCATGATTCTTACTTCTTTCCAATTTATTCTGAACTCAAAAACAGTTGCATTTTTCATTGTTCATTATATAGCAAAAAAATCCAGTTGTTGACAAACTGGATATTGGTTCTTCTGATTATGGCACAGGATTAAACCTGCATATGGTTTAATTTGTTTAATTTATTGTCTAAGCCAAGACTTTCTGATTGAAAAGGAACCCTATTAATAATAGTCTTCCCTTCTCCTTAGTCTGGTTTTCCGCTAGTGTTTCCTTAGACCTCAGGTTCTAAGAATTCCAAATTATTGACAGTTTTTAATATATGCCATGCTGCTCATACCTTCAAGGCTTTGCACATTCAAAGACTTCAGGATAGAATTCCACTGAGTACTTCGGAAACTCTTCTTGGGCTTTTCAAACCCACCTTAGGGGGTTAGGCATCTCTTAGGAGAATCCAGTGCTAATGTCCTTCACATCTTGACCATTCTCTTCATTTATAAAGGATTCTGCCACTGACCACATGTACGGTGCCCTATGCCACAGAGCTACTAAAGATAAACATGCCCTTTATGCTCTGGGAGCTTAACATCTGTGAAAACTCTGAACCTTGAAAATGCTTCTATTGTAATTATTTTACTGTATTACAACTACCTGTCCCATCCCCTTACAGAGCTGCTAGCCCCCTGAAGACAGACATTTTAGCTGACCTCTGTATCTGACAGTGTCCTGACTCTGTTCTGGAGAATTAGCCCTCCAGCATTGCACAATCTTACTAGGTGTATAAATTAAGTATTGCTGCTTAACAAACCATACTAAAACCGTGTGGCTTAAAACATTCATTGGGCTCATGGATCTTCAGGCGATCTGGGAAGTTTTGCTGCTGTGGACTGGCCTGGTTGATCTTGGGGCTTATATATACACCTATCGTCACCTGGAGGCTTGACTGGAGGCTGGCTCATTGTAGTGGTTTAAAAATGTCTGAAAATTTTATTGCATTCCTCCTTTCAGACAGTGAGGGAAATTTTTAAAAAGAGACAAAAAGTAGAGCCTAAATCCCCTGCCCTTGATTGCAAGCCAAACTTGGTGACTCATTTCTAATAAAATAAAACATGGCAGGCTAGGTGCAGTGGCTCACACTTGTGATCCCAGCACTTTGAGAGGCCAAGGTGAATGGATCACTTGAGGTCAGGAGTTCAAAACCAGCCTCGCCAAGTGGAGAAACCCAGTCCCTGCTAAAAATACAATAATTAGCCAGGTGTGGGGTTACATGCTTGTAGTCCCAGCTACTTTGGAGGCTGAGGCAGGAGAATCACTTGAATCCAGGAGGCAGAGGAAAAGAAAAAAAAATAGAACATGGCAGAGAGGCATTTCCATTTTCCACTTGCTCTCTTAAATTGCTTGCTTTGTGGGAGTTAGCATCTTGCTGAAGCAGCCTGTAGAGAAGAGCCCTCATGGAGAATAACTGAGACCTCCAGCCAATCACCAACTTGTCAGTCTTGAAAGTGAATCCTACCACCTCAGAATATTACAGCCTGGCCAACATCTTCTCAGAAACCTCATAAGAGGCCCCAAGTCAGAACCTCTCAGCTAAAACTACAATGGATTTCTGATCTTCAAAAACTGTGTGAGATAAGAAATTTTATTATTATTTTAAGTTACTACATTTTTGCAGTAATCTGACATGCATAATGAATGATGGATACACTGCCTATGATAACCTCAGCTGAAATAACTCATCACTGCTCTACACAGCCTCTGATCTTCCATCATGCTAGTCCAGATCTGTTCTCAGGGCTTTACAAGTGTTTTGGTCAGGGCTCTCCAGAGAAACAGACCCAATAGGATACATATGTGCTAGGGTTTGGACGTTTCCCCTACAAAGCATGTATTGGAAACTGAATCCTCAATGCAACAGTGTTGGGAGATGGGGCCTAATGAGAGGTGATGAGGCCATGAGGGTGAAGTACATGAATCTATGATGTTATTGCCAGAGTGAGTTTCCCATAATAGGAGTATGGACCTCTTTACTCTTTCTTTCATCCCCTTTTCCCTTTTGCCTTGGAATGACACTGCAAGAAGGCACTCACCAGATGCCAGCCCCTCAATATTACATGTCACAGCTTCCATAACTGTGAGTCAATAAATTTCTATTCATTATAAGTTGCCCAGTCTTACATATTCTGTGATAGCGGAACAAAAGGGACTAAGACAGGTGCATATGTATTTGTGTGTGTATACAGAGAGAGAGAAAGAAGGAAGGGAAGAAATTTACTATAGAAACAGGCTCATGTGATTAGAGAGGCTGAGAAGTTCCCACAGTCTTTTCTGGAGACCCAGGAAAACTGGTGATGTAATTCATTCCACACCTCAATGTCCAAGAACCAGGGTAGTCAATGATATAACTCCCAGTCTAAGACCAAAGGCCTGAGAACATAGAGGCAGGGGCAGTGGTGGCAATATGAGCCCCAAAGTCTGAAGGCCTGAGAACCAGGGACTCCAGTCTCCAAGGGCAGGAGAAGATGGATATCCTAGGTCAAAAAAAGGAAGTGAATTCACCCTTCCTCTGCCTTGTTGTTCTACTGGGGCCCTCAACGGATTGGATGATGTCTGATCACATTGGTAAGGCCTGATCTTCTTTCAGTCATCAGATTCAAATACTGAACTCCTTCAAAACACCCACACAGACACATCCAGAAATAATGTTTTACCAGCTATTTGGGCATCCTTTAGCCCAGTGAAGTTGAAATATAAAATTAACCATCACAACAAGGTTTAGTGAAAGCATATGATTACAGGGCACCCTGAGACCCATGCTCAGAAATGGCATGTCACCTATACCATTGGCTAAAGTGAGCACCAGTCCAGCCCCAGTTCAAAGATGGGGAGATAAATGCCTCCCCTTGAGGGGAAAAGCTTCAAAGTCACATGCCAAGGAGCAAGGATTACAAGAGGAAAATATCTGAGGTCACTTTTGTAATCCATCTACCACAGTTGAGTTTTTCAATCAAAGTGTTTCCTCTCCTTTGTCCCAAGGGTGGGTTTTCCATCCAAGCAAGGGCAGCCAAGTGCTCTCTACCTCAGGAGTCTTGGATGGAGGACCTCAAGGGGGAAAATGAATGGTTTTATCCTGATGATAAGCGGTTTGAAGAGGTGGGGCATTTGTTCTTGCTGCTACATTTCTGTAGCTGTCCTACTTTCTGTTCTGTATGGTTCTTTAGCTAGTCCTTTCTGTAAACTGCCATGTGCTTTCCAACAAACACCACTCTTTTCTAGTCAAGTTAGCAAGAGTCAGTTTCTGTGGCTTGCCACCAAAGAAACCTACATTCCCAGTCACTATCCCTGTGCCTGAGACCTTGGCAGCACAGAGCATGTGTCTGCATGATTTCCTTAGGAAGTACTTCTAATAAGCACCAGTGTCCTTTACAAAAGGTACAAGCCAGAAAAGTCATAAATAAAGCACTGAGAAATCCCTGAGAACATTACTGGCATTTTAAAAATAGCTTTTAGAACTCTTTAAACTTCCTTAAGGACAAACATAATACAAATGCGAAGCAATAGCAATGAATGTGACAACAACTACCCCGAAATGTTATTTTCCGCAAAGGCTGCATTGTCTAGCAGCACTTCCATGTGGCACTGCTGCTGTCTGCCATGGTTATCGTATTCCAGAGGAGGCCAAAGATTTTGGCAATTGCACCAAATATCCATATTTAGGCTATGAAGGCAACTGTCTGCTGCCTCCTGCTTTCCACTGACATATGGCAGCTTCAGGCCACTGTTCTATTTGCTTGTCTATAGCAATTGAGTTTTACAATCTCTCCAGGCATGAAATACTTAATAAATTCTGCTTTCCACTGGTCACGTTCCCTTACTATACTACATGGTCATGTTTTCCACTGCACCAATTGGGGATGACAGAAGGTATCAACTCCCTTTTCGGGTATTTAAACTTTGAGCAGTCATCTGTATTCAGAAAGAGTGCCCATGAACTTCTGAGAGCTTGGCTTATGCAGACCTGAGAGTGTGAATGATGCACAATCAGATCCTCCCAAAGATATTTCCCAGTCTACGATCAGCAGCTTCTAAAATAAACTCATCAGTACATCTTTCGGCTGGATTGTTAATCAGGGATGGGCTTGGGCACCTGACAATAGAGACAGTGTGTCCTAGTGATTAAGGGCACAGCCTTTTAGCCCCAAAACCATGAGTTCCTGTCCGGGCTCTACTTCTTACTATCTGAGCAATCTTGGACAAACTACTTAACCCTTCTCTGGGCCTCAGTTGCCTCATGGGGAAAACTGTGTCAAAAATAGAAGCTGCCTCATCATGTTCTTCTGATAATTAATGTAACAATATATGTAACCCACTTAGCACAGAGCTTGGAACATAGGAAGCACTCAAATGGAATTGCTACTGCTTTTATTATTATAATTACTAATACTGCTACTGCTAATAATAATTTAACATGCCAGCAGCTTCCAGACTGGAACAGCAAGACAAGGTACATTTGACTCACCAAGCCTCAGCAGCAGACTAGTGCTAGTCCACCCAGGATTCGCATCAGTCCCCAAGGGCAGCCACCTGAGAAGGTAGGGCTGGAGCTCAGAGTCTGAGGTCAACACCAGACACTGTCAGCATTTCACCTCCACACTCTATCCAGGTTGGACCAAGAGTGTCAGAAGTAGAGTCAGAGCTCAGAAGAAAGGTGAAAACACATCTAAGTTTCAGAGCTGGGCTCCAATCTCAGCAGAGAACTGAAGTAGATGCCTGGACTTTTGCTGCGGGCTGATGTCCACCGAACACCCAGAGCTCTGTTTATGATGTGCTGGCTTGGACAGTGGGAACTCTCCACACCCATTCCATCAGCAGAAAGGAGAAGCTTCTGCAGTGCTGCCACGACTGGCTCTCCATCAGACTGAAGGCAGTGCCTTAATGTGAGCTGGTCCTTGTGTGTAGGGATAATACCATCTCACTCTCTGAGCTGAAGGAAGAAATACACCTGACAAGGAAAGGGAAAAACAGAGAGCCCACAGTGATGGCACATCTGACACAAACACTGAGTGCTCCAGGAGAGAGCAGGGCTGATTACCTAAAACAGGAGGCAGTAACTGGCATGTCAGATACCTAAGGCTTCAAGGCTAATCTGTCCCCTCTTCAAAAAACCCCAGCGCTGCTGCAGGCTGCCAGCTGCACAGACATTCCCAACAGATCCTCTAGGATTATCTAGAGGATTCTTCATGATTATCATGAAGCCTATAAAAATACTAATAGAAGCCGAGTTTAACCAACACCTGTCAGTAAGTTATGAATCTTTGCCTCTGCCCCTCCCCACCATGTACAAAGGTCACTCACAAGCAGGGTGGGGAAAGCCTCTGACCACTCCCACAATGCCTTCCCGTGCTTGTGCTTGTGAAGCTGCAGGTGAGTCACTTGGTGTTTAGTAATCAGATGCCCACCCATAAGTCCACTTCTGACCTTTATGCGCACATCACTTACATGAATTTTAAGAGGAAATGGGTTTTTCCAGTCAACCCTTGAAGTAAGTTACTTCTTTGAAAATCACTGGGCAATGTATTTATTGGATATTGGATATTGATGGATACTGGATATTGGCAACAAAGGTGATACATCATTTAATTGGCAGTCTTAAAGCTCAACTTGGAAAACAATTCATTACTTCTCATGGCTTCTTTACTAAAAATGCTCCTAGCTTTTTTCAAGGACAGAATGAATGCTTGCCACATCTTGGTGAGTGGTTAATATCTGGCTTCTCTTCTAGCATGTTCAAATCAGCCTCTGCTTGGCTACACAACCTATCAGGATATGATGCTTTGGAAAAAAAAAAAAGTGTTGCAGCAAAGAGGTTTTCCTTCAATAAAATGTTTGTTGTTACACTACAACACACCGTGTCCAATTTTAAAGAACGTCTAGTTCAGACTCTAAGTTATGATAAACAATTAATCTTCTTTATTAACAATAATTTAAATGCCTCTCCTACCCCAGCCTAAATGCAATGACTAAACGAGAAGGATTATTTCTATCTTGCTAGTAAGAGCAAAGGAATATTTGGCCTAATACAACTGATATGTCCCCATTGTTTCGCTAAGTAATCCATAGTCTTGGGGCTTGAAGCAAGAAATCAAGGCTTTTCCTTTGACTTTTAAGTTCAGGGGTATATGTGCTTTTTGGATATGGATCTTGTATCTCAGCAGTTAGTGGTCTACATCTGTTAGAAGACAGGGCTTGGACACAAAGTTTCCTAAGGTCCTAGTAGATCACAGGCTAATGGGGAAAATAAGGCATTAAAATGATATGGTATTAAAATGATAAATCCACTCGTAACTTCTAAATTTTAGCTTCCCTTTCTTCTCTGAACCGTTTGGCTTTACACGTGAACAGTATCAGGCTCAACAGATACATGTTGTTACATAGGTAAATTTGTGTCATGGGGGTTTGTTGTACAGATGGTTTTGTCACCTAGATATCAAGCCTAGTACTCCTTAGTTGTTTTTTCCTGATCCTTTCCCTCCTCCCAACCTCCACCCTTCGATAGGCGCCAGTGTGTGTTGTTCTCCTCCGTGTGTCCATGTGTTCTCATTTAGCTCCCACTTAATAGGAACAATATGCAGTATTTGGTTTTCTCTTCCTGCTTTAGTTTGTTAAGGATAATGACCTCTAGCTCCATCCGTGTTCCTGCAAAGGACATGATCTTGTTCTTTTTTATGGCTACATAGTGTTCCATGATGTATATGTATCACATTTTCTTTATCCAGAGTACCATTAATGGGCATGTAGATTGATTCCATGCCTTTGCTATTGTGAGTAGTGCAGCAATGAGCGTACATATGCACAAGTCTTTATAATAGAATGATTCAAATTCCTTTGGGTATATGCCCAGTAATGGGATTGCTGGATCAAATGGCATTTCTGTTTTTAGGTCTTTGAATAGCCACACTGTCTTCCACAATGGTTGAACTAATTTACACTCCCATCAACAGTGTTTGTGTTCCTTTTTCTGTGCAACTTCACCAGAATCTGTTACATTTTGACTTTTTAATAATAGCCATTCTAACTTGTGTGAGATGGTATCTCATTATGGTTTTCATTGCATTTCTCTAATGATCAGTAATGTTGAGCTTTTTTTATATGCTTGTTGGCTGCATGTATGTGTTCTTTTGAAAAGTGTCTGTTCATGTCCTTTGTCCACTTTTTAGATGGTGTTATTTGTTTCAGGCTTGCAAATTCATTTATGTCCCCTGTAGATGCTGGATATTAGACCTTTGTCAGATGCACAGATTGCAAAAATTTCCTCCTACTATGTAGGTTGCCTGTTCACTCTGTTGATAGTTTTCTTTTTCATACAGAAGTTCTTTAGTTTAATTAGATCCCATTTGTCAATTTGCTTTTGTTGAAATTGCTTTTGAAACCACGGCTTTAAGTCAAAGTCTCATATGTCTTTGAAAAGCAGTGTCCCAGGATGTTCAGTTTCATGAGAGAAGTGAGAGAAGTGAGACACCTGGTTTTGAGTGAATGCTTGGTTGATTACCTGGTATCCTTATTGCATATCTTTATGGAAAATAGCCTAGCTGAGAACATCCTTAAAATGCACACAAATCCAGTAACTCAAAATCCTGAAATTTTTCACAGGATGCAAATGATATCTGAAGCTCCCTTTACATGTTGTGATTACAAAATGTGCTTTTAATGTGAGCTAATAGAATACATTTCTTCTCTCTATCTCAATGAGGACATCTTTTCTTATGCAGAGAAAGAAGGCAGACAGCCAGAAATGACATGATTACCAGCTACAGTTACATGAAATATACATACATGGACATACATGTTTTTACTTAATAATTTATGACCAGCCCGACTTTGAGGAAACTGAGGCTTAAAGAATTCAAGTAGCTTGTCCCAGGTCACGCCGTCAGGACGTGGTAGAGCTCTGACTCCAGATCAGACCTGTCAGACTCAAAGTCCACCTCAGCCATGATCACCTTGTCAACAACAACAAAGACCTCAATTTATTGAGCATTTTCTGTTGACCAGGCATCTTCTATGTAATATTTCACTTACCATAGTAGGCCCACAATAAAGACGTCGTTAACATCTGAAGCCTAGAAAGTTCGTCCCTCCTCAATTTTATACAGCAAGTGCTAAAAATAAGGCTTGCACCCAGGAACCAAAGCCCCTGATCTTTTTACTGTCTCTGGGCTTTCATATGCAGCAGAGACCTACCTGCCTTCCACATAACTCTAAACCTCACGCAACATACCATGCTCAACAGCATGTAGTTCTGTAGCTGATGCTAAAGGCTAACAGTGTCTCCAGCCTGTCAAGGAACAAGGGAAGCTGGAAGGTTCTCTGTCGAGCTTGATACTGTTCACTTGTAAAGCCAAACAGTTCCAAAGACACAGGGAAGTTAAAATTTATAAGATAGAAGTGGGTTGATCATTTTAACACTATATCATTTTAACACCTTATTTCCCCATTAGCTTGTGATCTACTAGAACCTTAGGAAACTTTATGTCCAAGCCCTGTATTCTAACAGATATAGTCCCCCAAGTGCTGAGGTACAAGATCCATATCCAAAAAGCAACAGGTTTCCTCTGCACTAGCAATCACCAACCCAAAAATGTCAAGGAGAAAAAAAAATCCCGTTCATGTAAAACAGTGGGGAAAACACTTATTATAAAATAAATCTAACCAAAAATGTGCAAGGCTTATATGAAGAAAAATGTAAAATGTCACTGAAGAACACATAAATAAATTCCTGGATGAGAAAACTCATTTAAAAATGCTCATTCTCTGTAATTTAATGAATAAATTCAATATTTTCCCAATGCTATTTCACTCTACCAGACTTTTTATAAAAATCTAGCAAGTGAGTCCTACCTTCTTTTCTGAATGACAAAATATTTTTAAATAGCCAAAATAAAAAGTTTAAAGAAAAGAATTCTGGTAATCCTTGCCCTACTAGTTATCAAAACATACTACAAAGAAACCTGCAATGAACAAAAAATATTGTTTTGTTGCAGAAACAGACAGTAGATCTGTTCAAGAGAAAATAAACATAGACTGATGGATTTATATCAATTATGTAATAAAATGAATATTCCATTCAATGGATAAAAAGATTATTCAATAAATTACTTTAGAGGAATTTACTATCTTTGTGGTGGAAAATGACTAAACATTTTTCTTTTCTTTTTTTTTTTTAAGAGACAAAGAGTTTCGCTTTTGTTGCCCAGGCTGGAGAGCACTGGCATGATCTCAGCTCACTGCAACCTCTGCCTCCGGGGTTCAAGCGATTCTCCTGCCTCAGACTCCCAAGTAGCTGGGATTACAGGTGCCCGCCACCACACACGGCTAAATTTTGTGCTTTTTTTTTAGTGGAGACGGGGTTTCACCATATTGGCCAAGCTAGTCTCAAAATCTTGACCTCAGGAGATCTGCCTGCCTCGGCCTCCCAAAGTGCTGGGATTACAGATGTGAGCCACTGTGCCCAGCCACTAAATATTTTTCTTGACAAACTACTCAGCTTATGATTTTAAAAAATCACAAAAGTACTAGAAGAAAATATAGATAAAGTCTTTATAATCCTTGGGGAGAGAAGACCTTCCTATGATTTTTAAAAATGATTCCGTAATGGAAATGATGGATAAACATGACTATATTAAATGAATGTATATTTAATTCAACTTAAATTAAAAGCATCTGCAAGATAAAAGCTGAATGATGAGAACACATGGACACATGGTAGGGAACAAAACACACTTGGGCTTGTTGGAAAGGGAGGTTGGAGGAGTGAGAGCATCAGGAATAATAGCTAATGGATGTTGGGCTTCACAACTAGGTGATGGGATGATCTATGCAGCAAACCACCATGGCACATGTTTACCTATGTAACAAACCTGCACATCATGCACACGTACCCCTGAATTTACAACAAAAGTTGGAAATAAAAAAGAACAAAAATGTACAAGATGAGAGAAAATATTTTTAGTATATAACACCAAGTTTTAATATCCAGAATACATTTAAAAATGTATAAATCAGTGAGAAAAAGGAAAAATAACACAATGGAAAAAAGAGCAAGAAAGATAAATTGCCATTTCTTAGAAGAAACATGCCATTATGAATGTATTCTCAACTTCAATAATATTCTCTCATATTCTTAAAAAAGTAAACTTAAGCTGGGGGCGGTGGCTCATGCCTGTAATCCCAGCACTTTGGGAGGCTGAGGCAGGTGGATTGCTTGAGGTCAGGACTTCGAGACCAACCTGACCAACATAGTGAAATCCCATCTCTACTACAAATACAAAAATTAGCTGGGCATGGTGGCGGGCACCTATAATCCCAATTACTCGGGAGGCTGAGGTAGGAGAATTGCTTGAACCTGGGAGGCAGAGGTTGTAGTGAGCCAAGACTGTGCCATTGCAGTCTAGCCTGGGAGACAGAGCAAGACTCCATCTCAAAAACAAACAACAACAACAACAACAACAAACAAACAAAAGTAAATTTAAACCACAATGAAATACCATTTTTTATCAATTTAACTGGCAAAAATCTCAGACTAGTTATATCCAATGCTGGCAATTAAAAAACAATTTCACTCACTGCACTTGAGAATGAAATCTTTGAGAGGGCAGATATACCATTAGGTTCCTATGCTAGGGGAAACAGATATATGCAAGGGTGTTCAGCATTATTATTATTAATAACCCTAAATCTAAAGTAACATAAATGCCTATTAGTGAGGCTAAGATTTTTTTTTTTTTTTTTTTTTGAGATGGTATCTCACTGTCACCCAGGCTGGAGTGCAGTGGCATGAACTCAGCTCACTGCAACCTCTGCTTCCCAGGTTCAAGCAATCCTCCTTCCTCCCTCCTGAGTAGCTGAGACTACAGGTGCCTACCACTGTGCCCAACTAATTCTTGTCTTTTTAGTAGAGACAGAGTTTCATCATGTTGTTCAGGCTGGTCTTGAACTCCTGACCTTAAGTGATCCATCCACCTCTGCCTCCCAAAGTGTTGGGATTACAAGCGTGAGCCACCGCACCAGCCAAGGCTAAGATTATATAAAGAATGGTGCAGTCACACAATGGAATCCTATGTTACTCATGAAAACTATGAAGCAGACCACAGAGTTTGAAATGAAGAAAAGCAAGGTGCAGGTTCCTCAAGAAAGGTGTGATTTTTAGTGTATGTGCATGTGTATGTAAGGCAAATATATACAGCTATATAAGATAGGTTTTATGTCACATAAAAAATATGTCCGTATGTTCCTAAATGCACATGTGTTTGCAACTGCATATACAAAGTGAATATTGCTTCAGACCAGGGGAGAAGTGTGCTGGTGGTGGAAGGGTCTGCCCAGGACCAAAACACTAGCATGGGTCTCACTCACACTCACATGCTCTTTGCCATGAGTCTATTGGAAAACACAGTGTCTTAATTCTCTGGACTTCAGTTCAAAACATGATTTTTTTTAAAGCTGTTATAATTTCCACCATTTTCATAATCATTTTATTATTTAATTCAATTAGAATACTTCATGAGCCACTAAATATTTACAAGCAGGTTTTTTTTAAAAATCAATCATAGAGTCAGTTATCGCAGGGCAATTTCAATTGGAACTGACCTTCTTGGGGGAAACGAGATATTAAAGGGCAATCATGTAGAACAAATAATGTTTCGTCACAGACGAGCTTTTCCCATTGATTCTGTATTCAATATAAATCTAATTATATTTATTGAAGACCCGCAATTATTACTCATCTTATGTGTCTTGATTTCATACTTGCTTGCTCAGTTTTAGTAATGGCAATGCAATCTACTATTAGTTCATTCATGGGAACTCTTTCCTCATTCTGTTCATTCTGTTGTAATTGCAATACAACTATATTATGTATGTGTAAACCATGACATAAGAAGGCAGAACCTTTTCTGCTATTCAGAGTAAGATACCTTTAGCAAAAGGATCCTGAGTCCTTATAGTAACCTGTCTCTTCATCAAAATAAGAACTGAAACAAAAACTGTCTTCAATGCTTTCATATTTTTTTGGTTTTTTTTTTGTCTGTTTGTTTGTTTGTTTTATTGTCCTGTTCTTAGTTGTCTTCTTCCCCACACCCTTTTTTCCTTCAAACTTTCCTTCAAGTAAAAAATCTCTGTTATTTCTTCCTCAGCTGCCAGAGTCATTTTGGGGAGATGGGGGAGAGTAAATTTAGGCATGAGGATACATGGAGTGCTCTAGTACAGGGATAACCATTTCCAGTAAAGTATTAGTAACTCAGAGGACAGTACCTCAGTGTCAACAGTGCAAATAACCATGATGGCAAAGAACTCACACAGGAACTGGTGAACATCTGTCCTGTCTACTGATAAGTTCATCTTCTTCCCTTCCTCCTTTTCCTTCCATCCTTCTTCCCTTCCTTCTGTTTTCTTTCCCCTTTAACCTCGAAGGCAGTATAGTGAAAACAAGACAGGTAGCCTTTGGTTTGTGGAAAATGACTTACTGGCTGTGGAAAATGAAGCAAGACACATGGCCCATCTTTCTGAACCTTGGGAGCCTTGTCTGTTAATTCACACCTCTATCCCAAGATGCACTTCCAGAGCTTTTTACGAGTTGGAATAGGATTGTTTATGTTGAACATCTGAACTGGAGTTCAGTGGGTGCTTAATAAAGATTAGGTCTTCTCCTTTCTACAGATATTTTCTTTGCAAACTATCTCCAACTGTGAAATTGTGAAACTGGAATTTGGGCCATAATGAATTTCCAACATCGATAAGCATACAGATATAGTCCCCCAATTAAAACTGAAGTGTGTGCGAACACAAATTTACAAGATAAAAAAAAATCTAAGCAATAGTAAGATGAATGCATGCACCACGCAAAAAGATAATGAATAAGCATTGGTATAATACTTATGCTGTGATTCAATTACCTTCATAAAATCTCAAGGGTCTGAAAAGATAAACTGGAACTTCTGGTATTGGAAAATATAGAGTTAAAACATTACAGTTTATCTCTCCTAGTGATCATAACCAGAATTCTGAAAATAATAATCATAAAAGCAATTATCTCAGCACCAATAACATTAGCAGGTGGTTTGGGGAGGGAGGTCAAAATCTGAAGTGCAAACTGTAACAAGAGTAAATGTTGTGTAGAGTTTTCTCTTTTATTACCTCCTGGCTTTGAACCAAGGGCGGTCCCAGTGGGGAACTACCAGAGGGCACAAGCAGCAAAAGCTTAGAGACAAATCTATCTTTCATCCAGAGTAAGAGGAAAAAATGGTATCTACAAGCAGGAGAGTTTGGGGAAGTAGGTCTGATTGTTGTTTAATAAATTTTACCTTCGAAAAATTTTATATTTTCAGAAAAGTTGCAAAGATAGTACAGAGAGATCTTGTACACATTCACTCAGTTTCCCCCATTATTTACATCTTACATTACCATAGTTCGTGTTTTGAAGCTAAGAGACCTATATGGGTACATTACTGATATGGATTGGCTGTGTCCTCACCCAAATCTCATCTTGAATTGTAGCTCCCATAATTTCCTCATGTTGTGGGAGGGCCATAATTGAAGATAATTGAATCATGGGGTGGTTTCTCCCATACTGTTCTTGTGGTAGTGAATAAGTCTCATGAGATCTGAGGGTTTTATAAGGAGTTTCCCCTTTTGCTTGGCTCTCATTCTCTCTTGACTGCTGCCATGTAAGACATGCCTTTCTCCTTCCATCATAGTTTTGAGGCCTCCTCAGCCACGTGGAACTGTGAGTCCATTAAATCTCTTTTTCTTCATAAATTACTCAGTCTCAGGTATATCTTTATCAGCAATGTGAAACAGACTAATACCAATAACTGTTAACTAAACTAGGCTTTATTTGGATTCACTAGTTTTTCCACTGAAGTTCTTATTCTGTGCCAGGATCCAATCTAGGATGCCATAGTGCATTTAGTCATCACATCAGCTTAGTCTTTTCTGCTCAATGGCAGTTTCTCAGTCTTTCCTTATTTTCCATGCCCTTGAGAATTTTGAGGCGTATGCATTGAATATTTTGTAGAATGTCCTTCAAATTGGGTTTTTCTGATGTTTTGCTCATGCTTAGACTGGACTTACGGTTTGAGGGTAAAATATCAAAGAAGTGAAGTGCCCTTTACCTAACATCATATGAGAGGTACACGCTATCAACAGAACTTATCACTGGTGATGTTAGTCTTCATCACCTGGTCCAAAGAGTGTTTGTTGGGTTGAAAGCAAGTCACTAGGTCTAGCACCCACTCAAAGTGAGTAGGAGGAGAATCTATATAAATTACTTGGGATTCTGCTGTAAGGAAGATTTGTTTCTTTTCCCCCATGTTTATGTTTATGCCTTGAGAGTAGCATAAACATAAAATGTAAAATTGTCTGGTGGGTTTTCTGAGGTTCGTACAAATGTAAATTTTAATATATGTGGATGTAATACACATGACAGCTATAGCATAAAAGGGGAAGGGCAGTCATTCCTACAGCAACTGCTAAAAATATATATTAAGTAAAAAAAAAAGATAAATTTAAATAGATTACTAAAAGATGTTCAAACAATCAAAATGAAGGCACGAAAAAAAGAATAAAAAAACACAGACACACCGATGAAGTCACAACCAAAGCAAATAATAAAATGACACATATAAAACCAACTGTCTTAGTCTGTTCAGGCTGTTATAACACAATGCCATAAAACAAGGTGCCTTATGAACAACAAATATTTATTTCTCATAGTTTAGAGACTACAGACTCAAAAGATCAAGGCACCAGAAGATCTGGTGTCCCATGAGGACCTGTGTTTTCATCTGGTGGTGATTGTTGTTTTGTTTTGTTTTGAGATAGTGTGTCACTTTGTGACCAAGGCTGGAGTACAGTGCCACAATCTTGGCTCACTGCAGCCTCGACCTCCTGGGCTCAAGCAGTCCTCCTACCTCAGCTTCCCAAGTGGCTGGGACTACAGGCACATGCCACCATGCCTGGCTAATTTTTACATCTTTTGTAGAGACAGGGTTTTGTCATATTGCCCATGCTGGTCTCCAACTCCTGAGCTCAAGCAATCTGCCCACCTTGGCCTCCCAATGTGATGAGATTACAGGCATGAGCCACCACACCCAGGCTCTTAGTCTATTTAGTGCTGCTAAATAAACAGAATCCTGAGGCTAGGTTTTATATATATATATATATTAAAAAATATATATATATATATATATATATACACACACACACAATATATGTATAGAGGTTAATTTAACTCACGATTCTGGTGGCCAAAAAGTTTTAAGATTGGGCAGCTGCATCTGGTAAGGAACTCAGGCCGCTTCCACTCACCACAGAAAGCAGAAGGGGAGCAGGCATGCACAAAGAGATCATATGTGGAAAGAAGAAATAAGAGAGAGAAATAGATGACACTCATTTTACCAACCTGCTCGAGTGAGAACCAGTCCAGTCCCATGAAGGCAAGAACTCACTCACTCTTGCCAGAAGGTGTTAAGCTATTCATGAGGGATCCACTCCAATGACCCAAACACCTTCCACTAGTTCCCACCTCCCAACTCTGCCACATTGGGTATCAAATCTCAATATGAGTTTTGGTGTGGACAAACCATATATAAGCCACAGCAGCCTGCGTCTTCATAGATGGTGCCTTCTACATCCTCACATGGTGGAAGGAGGGAGGGTTCTCTCTCCGGCCTCTTGTAAGGGCACTAATCCCACTCATGAGGGCCCTGGCATTCACGGCCTAATCACCTCCCAAAGGCCCTACCTCCTAATACCATCATCTTGGGCGTTAGGATTTCAGCATATAAATTTTGGGAACACAAGTTGTAGCACCAACGTTGTTAAAGATCACATTACATGTAAATGGTAAACACGCCAATTAAAAGAGATTGTCAGATCGGATTTTTTTAACTGTCATATGCTGCTATATTAATAATAGCTGAACTTGAATATTCATTGTAATGTATACACAACAAAAATGGAATTTTATCTGTGAATGAGTTGAGTCACCATATAAATTACCTTCTCTCTGGTTATAGAAGATTTTTTATTTAAATATCCTCTTAAGGTCTGGCTGGGGCAGCTCTGCTCTATAGCAAATTTGGCCAGACCCACTTAAACCACTCAAATGGCTCGACAATGTTGACTGCTCGACAGCCATTTGCCCCTCTTCCTTGTTAACAGAGCTCTGATTGTGTTCAGCACCCAGAGAAGAATCACTGGCCTAAGTGAATTGTAAATATCCTATTTATTTTCGCCAGTCAATAATCTATAGGTGTACATATGACTCAGTTTTGGCCAATGAATCTAGGATATAAATATATCTTCTTTCTGAGAGAAGAGAGAATTTTTGCTTGTTTGCAGACCCTCCCTTGCTTTATGTCTTGAACTCTGTTGTTAAGGAAGAGAAGGAGACACTTAGAGTTGTGGTAATTCTCTACTACCATGAAGGCAGCAGAGTACGTCAAGGAGAAAGATAAAAGGATTCTGATGAATCAACCCGAAGGGTCCATACTCTACTATTGATCTTTTCGTCTAGTAAACAAGAAATATTTTTAAAGGCAGAATGTGTGTTTTTTTGTTTGTTTGTTTGAGACGGAGTCTCACTTTCTCACCCAGGATGGAGTGCAGTGGTGCAATCTCGACTCACTGCAACCTCTGCCTCCCAGGTTCAAGAGATTCTCCTGCCTCAGCCTCCCAAGTAGCTGGGACTACAGGTGCCAGCCACCATACCCAGCTAATTTTTGTATTTTTAGTAGAGACGGGGCTTCACCATGTTGGCCAGGGTGGTCTCAATCTCTTGACCTCGTGATCTGCCCGCCTCGGCCTCCCGAAGTGCTGGCATTACAGGCGTGAGCCACAGGGCCGGGCCAGCCAAAACTGTTCTTAACTGAAATGAGAACAATGAGTCTGGTCTTTCCCAATACAGAATGCAAAATCTGCCATTTTGTCCTTCCGTCACTGTTAGGGCCATTGTCCTTTTCTCCCTCTCCCAGCCACTTAATTTGGAGGGAACCATTGCCTGGAGACAGTGAAAGTTTAATAGAATAAGAGGCAGAACACTATTCATGTATTGCAGAGCCAATAATACTACAAGGTTCGGATACATCATTCAATCCAAGTTCTGTGTTTCAAATGAGTGGAATGGATAATACACAGATAAATATGTAAGGTCAGGTTGTATTATTTAAAAAAGTAGGCAGAGTAAAAGCATGTTGGGAGTTATTCTAGATGAAATGGTCAGAGAAGAACCACTATTTCAGAACTTTATACAGAGCCTAATTTGGGACTTTTTCACTTTCTCTGAGAGGTAATAAGGAAATTGTGAACTTATAGAACTTTATTAAAGCTCCACATTAATAATCTAAACTCAACGAGGGTAGTAGAGCAACCTTTAAACCTTTGAGGTTTTTTTGCTTTAGGAAAACTGTTAAATTTCATTGTGAGATTAATCAATACATAACAGCTCACAAACGTGGCATGTCAATAAGGGGACAACTTAAAAGTTAAGAAAATGATGGCCAGCTAATGACAAGCTATGCAAGATGGTGAAAAACAGAACAGAGAAAAAAACTGTAAAGTTAAAAAGGCAAATGTAACAGGACAAGCCAGAGGAACCGCGGGCGTGGGGAACAAGTCATCAAGGCAATTGGAAATTTTTGTGGATATGATACTGATGTCAGGAAACTTTGGGTGGGGCAGAAACTTGAGTGACAGATGTTGTTCAAAAACAATGTGATTCATGACCTTATTTACAGCAGGAAGAATCAGAGTTCCAGCTATTCCTAACAGCGATACTGCGGAGCTTAGGAAGAGAACTCCTTAGGGGACATATCAGGTTTAAAACCACAACCCTCATTTTTCTTATCTATGGCTCTTACGTAGTCTGGGAATTCTGAAACCTGGGAGAGGCGGGGATCAAAAATCTGGAGGTTAGAAGATTCCAAGTCATTCATTAAAGTCCCGATGCGGCCGGCCCCCAAGATCTCAAAAGGAAATATTGCCGAGTTCCATTTCGCAGAGCATCTATTTCCTCTTGAGTATTGCAGATGTAATCATAAACACAAGCCAGTTACAGCCACAACTTCATGCTCTAGGGAGAACCCAGTGGCTCCTGCAAAGTCCTTACGCTGCTAGAAACCCCGCCCCCATTCGTAACCATGGGAACGGCTGACACGCTGAGAGCCGGAGATAACCCTGTTCCGCCCCCTCCCTGACAGATATTGTTTCCCACTGTCTGTCCACATGGGCGCACCGCCTCGCTATTGGCCTGGGCTCCAGGACTGTGCCTGGCCTCAGCCAGTAAACGGCCTGTGCACGTGCACGCCGGAGCCTCCCGATTGGCCAACACTGCTTGATCACGCACGGCCTTCCTGCGCCAACCCACGCGTAGGAGCGCCAATGAAATGACTCAGTGACCATCTACAACAAATCAGCAAGAAGCAGGGCTCGCAACTGACCTATGGCCGCCCGCCGGGGGTGGGCTGTCCCGGCCCTTTTCCAGCCCCAACTGGGTTTGTTAAAGCGACAGGCCCCTCTGCGAGCCGGTGCTCCATCGGGTACCGCACGGCTGCCGCCGCGGCCTGAGTCTGCCGCGAGCGCCTGTGACAGCGGTGCCGCTGTGCTCGCGACCCCGGCTCCGGGTCTCTGCCGAGCTCAGGGGCAGGGACGAGTCGCCCGGCGGGATGGGCGGCGAGGCTGGGTGCGCGGCGGCCGTGGGTGCCGAGGGCCGCGTAAAGAGCCTGGGTCTGGTGTTCGAGGACGAGCGCAAGGGCTGCTACTCCAGTGGCGAGACGGTGGCCGGGCACGTGCTGCTGGAGGCGTCCGAGCCGGTGGCCCTGCGCGCGCTGCGCCTGGAGGCCCAGGGCCGCGCCACCGCCGCCTGGGGCCCGAGCGCCGGCCCCTGCGCCTCGGCCAGCGCCTCAGCCCTGGCTGTCTTCTCGGAGGTGGAGTACCTGAACGTGCGCCTCAGCCTGCGGGAGCCCCCGGCCGGTAAGCGCAGGCGAGCGCCTGGGGTTCCCCCGCCAGGCTACGGGGCCGGGGAGGGGCCGGGAGGCAGCGTGCCGGCGGGATGCCCACCTGGCAGGTGAGATCAGGGCGGGCTTCCGGGGGTGGGGTCCGGCCTAGCCTCGCGGGTAAGGAGAGACCGCACGTCCTGGGTCCGCAGCTCTACCTGGCGCCCCGCCCCTTGCCCGCCGGGCCTGACCGAGACCAGTGGCTCGGGATTTTCTAGGACCGCGAGAGGAGGGGGCCATTGGGTGCGGTGGGAACCTGTGATTGGACAGTGGGGGATCCAAAAATCTAGATCCTGTTCTTTGTGGTCGAGGAAGGGACGGTGAAACCGGCGGCTATGAGGTTACATTCTGCGGTGCCCGTTTCTTATGGCTTCCACTCCTCCCTATCCTGGACACGTTCTTGGTTCATGATGAATTAGCAGAAATTTGGTGTTGGGAATAGGGAAGTAGTTCCTGAGGGGTAGGAGTTCAAAGGAAGTGTTTTCTAGACTTGACCATCATGCTTGGTTTCCCTCTTCTGGGGAGCAGGGCCACTTAGTAAGAGTTGTGCCTGTACCTGATACTGCTGCTGTTTCTTCTGCATCCTCTTCCTCCCCATCCTCCTCCTCCCTTCCTACCCACTTCTTCCCCTCTCCTCCACTTCTCTCCACTCAAAATGCCTTTAGAGACAAGGCCATCTGGGCATGTCTGAATTTCCCTTCCTGCTCACTTTGGTGAGGTCCAGTTCATAGTGTAGACTTTTCCAGAAGTACCTATGTGGGGACACATTACATAAGTGTTTTATTAATATTAGATACCAAAAATTGGATCCCTTTAGTCATGAAAATACTAAGAACCATGAGTCTTACTCTTATTTCATGGATGAAAACTAGTTTAAACTTTTACCTTTATGCCACGAGCTTTTATCTATCAAGTAAAACGATAGTATGTACCTCCTCTCCTTGAAGAGCGAACGCATTATATTTATGTACTATGTCTTATACAAAATATAATAGAATATGTGGTTTTGCCTTATCCTACTGTGGACACAGCGAAGTCCTCAAGGTAAATGATCATCTGAGTGATCCCAAAATTGTAGTGAGGAAAACCGTATTTGGAATCAAAACTGCCTTTTGGATCAATGGCGACAGTGTGTTAGTGCTAGTTCTTACTCCTTCATGCCCTTTCCTCAGTATTGCTTCCAGGATCAATCCAGGCCCCAGTGGAAGCAGACAACACAATTTGCAAGATGGCTGAATGGAGTCAAGGACATTGGGAGAGAGACATACATTCATTTTTGTCCAGGACTTTGGACTCTATCCCTGGGCCTGTAACTGCTGAGTAAATAGATGTAAAATTAAAAACAGTTGAACCTGGAATTAGCAATAAAAAACTGCTTTGGTAAAATCTGGGCTAACAAATAGTTTTTTAATTCACAAGTCAGATGTTTATTCCTCACATGCACGCACATATATACATATGGAACAGAATGTAAAAGCTAGACAATTTGAAAATCTTAAACTTGTTTTAGAATGTATCATAGCACATATTGGCACAATTACATTTTGCTTAAGACCATAGTACAAGCTGAGGAAAAAAAATAAGTCACCCCTAATATCTATAGCTTGGAAGAAGTTAGCATCTTGACACAGTCTGTATTCTGGGGTCATTTCATTACAAAACCTGGCTGTGTTTCAATCACCTAAGGAGATTTTTAGAAATCCATGTTATGTAGCACTGGGATCTGTTTTCACAAATGCTCTCCAGATAATTATTTGACATCCTTAATCTAATTCAACTACTTGCTATCATTGTGATTGCTTTTGTTCATATTTTTGTTGAGAAATTGTAGTAGAAAGACAAGACAGTATCAGAGAGTTGGTTTCAGTTCTCCGTCACCCACCAGCAGTGTGACGTTATGCAAGTCGCTCTTCCTGAGCCCCAGTCTCTGCCTCTGTAATGGTCTTCTGCATCCCACGGCTCACCAAAACCTTTAATTATGAGCTTTGGCTGTAAGACCATTAGTGATTGAAACATCTTTCTGTGACTTTGTAGGGCTCAGTATACAAGACAGAAATAATGAGCGGTTGGTGCAGAGCAGAATTGGGCACATGGTTCAACTTGTGAACCTTTTACATTAAAAAAAAAAAAAATTGAGAAAGAGGAAAAGAAAACAAAGATTGAATTCCAAATATTATAACCCATTTTTATCAGTTTTTCCATTTCTTTTTCCTGTTTATGTTTTGAGATAGTTGAAAGTCTCATTTTAAATGATATGTCTCCTATGTCGATTTGTTTCTTAATGAAAGGGGAACTGCATCTCTCATTCTCTTCAGCATCCTGGGTAACTCTGTTCCCCACACATGTCTGCTATGCTCTTCCTCATGCTATTCCCTTATCTAAATTTCCCTTCCTACCTGTCTCCATTCCAGCCCTCAGGTCCTGAAGATGTTGGGCCCACCCCTGTTCCTTTGTAAATGCTCTAGGTTCTAGCACTCTATGGTAATTACTTGTGTACAAGCATGTAATCTCCTTTCCTCCCCCGGTCTATTTGAGGATTATCCACAGTGCCTGAAATCTAAGCACTATGCATTTTAAACTCAAATGAAATACATACTTCAAAATATTTGTAAATACTTGGTCATGTTCTGTAATCTAATAATTTCAAATTAGAACTTCAGCCCAGCTCCTTTAGGAGCACTGGCGTTGCCTTGAGCCTTTCACTCCACAGCCATCAGGTTGAGATGCTTCCCTGGTCCCTGGTACTGTAGCTCTGCTGCAACCTTCCTGAGTACACCTCAGCCACTGGGACTCGCCCTGCCACTGAATTTAACATGATCTCATGCCCCTGTGACTTGTTCTTCACTTTGCCTCCAGTCACCCACCTGTGGAGTATTCAAATTGACTTAAGTGGCAGGTGTGTCACTTTTTTATCGCCCTTGATGTCAACACATTAAAAATTGGGCATAGATTCAGAAGACTTAATGGGTCAGTAATGTGTTCCTATTTTCTAAAAGTACAAAGTTGAAATGTCAGCTGACTTGGTTAAGGTCATAAAATAAAACTCTGTTTTTTATTTAAGGGATAAAAAATTCCCATTTCACTACTGATTTCTTTAATTTTTTTTAGTGAATGGATAAAGTAGAAATCTTCATTTTAGTGTCAGATGACCAGGCAAATCTCAGAGTTCTCTCTGTGTTCCCATTTCTTCATCTTATTTATCCTATCCACAATAAGGGAGTTCAATATTAAATCTGAGCATGAAATGAAAGGAGAGTGTGTAAGTCTTTCAAGAGAGCCTCCTGACCAACAGTGAAAGCCACAAAGTCTACTTTGGATCTGAATTAAACAGATTGTCTTGGTACCTTCATCACAGGTTTCAGTGTTGCCTCTGGCCTTACAAAGTCCCTCCACACCCTGCATTTTGGCCTTCTCACAATCCAGTGATAAGCTTCTGCATGAAATAAAATGGAGCTGGTAACCCAAAGCTGAGAAAAGGGCCCTGGCCATGCTTGGTAAAGCCCTTTCTGTATTCCCAAGTTAGCCACCAAGAAACTCTTTGTTAGTCAGGAGAGCTCAAGGATACATACATGACTTGCTTAATAGCTTGTCTTGTTGGTTTGGCTGTTTTGTGTTATATCCAATATTAACAATATTCATAAAGTTTTCACTCCCTTTTCCATTTCTGCTCAAAGAATACTCAATGTGATGTTTCTGGTATACCCAGAATAAATCTGTCTTGCTAAATTCGTTTTTGGTCCAATTTAATATTGGTATTTCCCATTAGTATAATAGAATGGGGGTAAGCAGTTGTGATTTTACATATACACAAACACACACAAATATACATATCCATATACACATATATATGTATGTTGGAGTTCTAAGCCTTAGCACTTTAGTAATTGGCCTATTTGAGAATGGAATATATGTGTGTATGTACGTGTGAGTGTTATGGTACTTGGTAAAAACTGGCCAAGTGCAGTAGCTCACCCCTATAAGCTTAGTGCTTTGGGAGTCCAAGGTGGGAGAATCATTTGAGGCCAGGAGTTTGAGACCAGCTTGGGCAATATAGCAAGACCCCATCTCTGGAAAGAATTACTAAAAATTAGTCAAGAACCATGGCACATGCCTGTAGTCCCAGCTCCTTGGGAGTCTGAGGCAGGAAGATTGCTTAAGCCCAGGAGTTCAAGGCCATAGCACTCTGGCCTGGGCAATAGAGCAAGACCCCATCGCTCAAACACATACACACACATACACACACACACACTCTCAAATTTAATTCTGTACATTTGTTTAATAAACTTTTGGAATATGGTACATTTTGTAGCAAGAAAAACTTCCTTCAAAAAATTACTTACATTGTGAAAACTCTTGATCTAATACTAACCATCCTTCATTAAAATAAAATACAATCTCTTATAGGTGAAGGCATCATTTTATTACAGCCTGGAAAACATGAATTTCCATTTCGCTTTCAACTTCCATCTGAGTAAGTGAAACTGTATAATTTTGTGGTTATCTTTCTCTGCAATATGTCCATCTGAACGTATCACTGCTAGGTATCTTCTGATTCTCAAGTATGCATGTTTATACTGAATAGTCCCTAAATAGACTTACTCATTTTTTATTTCCAACCTAAAACAGTTTAAACCATGCTTTTTTTGGCTATGTTTAACTGAAAGTAAACTCATAATTAATGTCTTTGGTTGGTTTCAGACCTTTGGTCACCTCGTTTACTGGGAAATATGGAAGCATTCAGTACTGTGTCCGGGCAGTGTTGGAACGACCCAAGGTACCTGATCAGAGTGTAAAGAGGGAACTGCAGGTTGTTAGTCATGTCGATGTCAACACACCAGCATTACTAGTAAGTTCTTCCTTTTTCTCTTCCTCCTTCTCTTCCTCCTTCCCTCCCTTCCTCCTTCCTTTCAACAGTGGGATCTATATTTAGCCAGTTTACTGGTAGTCGGTCCTGTCACTTTCTGATGGCTTGGAAAACACAATCTTGTAACCCAAAGGCATTCACTATAAATATATGATTCTAGGTTGGACAAATTACAAATTGTGTGTGTTAATACTATTGATTATGTCCCTGCTGTTCAGGGCTTCTTTTGCCAAAAAGTTACACAGGCTTGAAATGCATTAATAAGGCTTAATAACAATAATGCACACATAGAGAGTAGTTACTTTTACCAGAGTGGCCACATTTACAGGACTGGGGTATTCTAAACTCCTCAATAATAGCAGGTTGAGGAACAGTAATTATGGAAGAGTATTAATCATGCTCAGCCTGTTATTGAAGCTCAGGCCATTATGCTATGTATCCTTCCATTTTGCATGTCATTTTCTAACATTAAGTAAGTGCATGCAGCTGCCGCCGAGATCCTTTCACTTATCATTTCCTTATGACAGATTTGGCCACATTAAAGCATTGAACTTCTAATAATCACCAGAAATACTGTAGACTGATAAGAAAGATCAGGCTATAAGTAACAACAGAATAGGCAAGATGGGAGCTAATGAGCTAGATTCTTTTATCTAAACCCATATTATCAAAATAATATAAAATTATACCTTGTACTTTCATGATAGCTACTAGGACCTAATGGTTCTTCATTTAAATATGAATGAATGATTTTTTTTACTTCATAGAAAATACTGAGATAATTTAAACTTTCCATCACGATACTGATGTGACAAAGATGTATTTTTCATGTTGGAGGTTTTTCTAGCCTGTGTTTTTGAAAGACAAGGAAAAAGCTAGCAGTTAAAAAGTTGTTGTTTAAGTCTTATTTTCGCATGAAAGAGAAATAGAATTTAATGTTCACCTTTAGATTATGAAAGGATAGCAGATATGCTGTGGTTACATGGCCTCTTGTGGTCAGAATCATAAAATAGCCAGCACCCAGCTGGCCTGGCTTATAGCTATGACTTTTTAACAGCTGCTTTAAAACCATTTTTGAAAATTGGTGATGCTAAGTAACTTGTATTTTTTAAAACTACTTAGAATTGGCAGGTTAAATATTCTTAAAGTTTTTATGACCATTGCAGGAATTGATTTAAAGGGATTTGTCTTTGCTAAAAACAGACACTGTTGATCCCTTACTATTCTTTGTATAAATAAAGAAAAAATATTGCAAGTAACTGGGTTTTACAGAAAGCTTTGGTGTGTGTAACTTGTAAACTGAACATTGTAAATCTTGTAGTAACTTCTCTTGACACTATAGAATAGAATACTATCGTGAGATAGTATGTTTAATAAGCTTTTCAGATCTGTTAACACTACACGTTATTGCACTATTACACAAAACCCCAAAACCATTCCAAATTAAGAACACATGAAATTTCTGCCTGATAATGCATTTTGAAGTAAGTGATGGGAAAAGGCTGTTTGATTATTCCACTTATTAAATGCCAAAATAAATATAATGTTCTGATTTTTTTTTATTTTTTATTTTTATATCATTTATCCTTCCACCTGACTTTTGTATATAAAGTCTTAAAAATAATTCTGTCATGTTTATAAGTACTAATACAGCTTTTGATTTTTTAAAAAAAACATGGTATATTATTTCCTGGAAACATAATTACTTCAGGATAAAATAAAATGGTGTCATGCTAATTTTTGAATCTGAAAATTCACTGTGATTTTCCTAAAAGGGGGAGTCTTAACACCCTGTGTTTTTGTGCATATTTGGCCTAATATGTTACATAAGGATAAGAAAGTTTTATTCATTTTTTGGTATTTCTTTACTACCATTCTGTGAAGAAAGACATAATTTTAAGTTATATGAGTTCTCCAGAGTGGCCTAATTAAGGTTGTTTTATTGTTTGAAATTTTCAAGACCCCTGTATTGAAAACTCAAGAGAAAATGGTTGGCTGTTGGTTTTTCACTTCTGGTCCAGTCTCGCTGAGTGCCAAAATTGAAAGAAAGGGATACTGTAATGGTAAGCAAAATGCTTGAAAGTCCAAATGAAAGATTTCATTCATCTTCTTAGCTAATTTTAAGTGATTTTAAATAGTGTTTTTTGTAATTGTATGACATGTATAGTATTTTAAAACATGAGTAGTGATACATTTTTAATATAAATAATTGATATTTAAGTATTTTTAAATGGAGGAATTGTTTCCAGTCAAACTCCTGTTTTTTTCTGACTTCGATCCTGTTACTTTAGTAACAAAGAATATAACTAGAGGAATGAGAAAATGCCAGCATCTGATTTTAATGTTGCAAAAGAATCTCCGGGGTTGTATTGCTAAGAAGAGAACTATTGGAGTATGAAATGCTATTAGACATTCTGATTCCTTGCTGGCTTGATATATGCAAATACTTGGGACTGGAATGTAGTATATTAACAAACTTAACAATCAGATTGTTACTGGAACTGCCAATAGTGAAGGGCCCATTTCCAGCAGTGGATTTGGCCCCTGCTTCAGGATTCGAACTTGTTAGAAAGGAATTCAGTATGGAATGGTATGATGTGGAGCCATAATGTTATAAAACTTGCCTAGTCCATCCGTTGATTCTTTCTGTGCCTTAACATTATTAATTCCTTAAAAGCAAAGGCTTTGTTCTCCTCTTGGGCAGATTTTAATTTGATAAGCACTAATGAGTTTGTTAGTGATCTTTTATACTTAACATAGTCCTGAATCATTTATTTGTATGTCTTATCCTAATTTATATAGACACTGGTCATTTACATATCTTTAGAATTGCTAATGCAATATTGCTACATTAGAAAAGTCAATAATGCAATAATTAGAAAATAAGATCTACCACAACCTGCAGTGAATTTTTATTTCTCTGGCTTGAATTTACAATATGTTTTCCATCAAAGCTTCTCAATTTGTTAAAGTGATGTTGGAACATTTCAGCTATATGGCCCTAATCCACTGTGGTGAGAAGTTTTTAAAGAGTCTCTGAATCCTCCCTGGTTTTGTTTTCTTTTTAGGAGAAGCTATTCCAATCTATGCAGAAATAGAGAATTGTTCCTCTCGTCTGATTGTTCCAAAGGCTGCTATTTTCCAAACCCAGACGTATTTGGCTAGTGGAAAAACAAAGACCATTCGACACATGGTTGCCAATGTGCGAGGAAACCACATCGCTTCCGGGAGCACGGACACATGGAATGGGAAAACGCTCAAAATTCCACCTGTCACTCCATCCATCCTGGATTGCTGCATTATCAGAGTGGACTATTCCTTAGCTGTAAGCAAAGCTCTTTAAAAAAAAAAAAGTGTATGATGGACAATAACTGATGTCATGTTACTATGCATATTCAGCATTAACACCAATTGGGGATTGTATGAAGATTGGCCCTTGTTTTTAATAAAAAACTATTCCCCACAAGGGATTTAATAGAGTGCCATAAAAGAATTGAGGTGCATTAAAGGGTGTTTGTTATATTGAAGACATATCCTTAATTTTCTATAATTATTATATGAGCCATGCAAACCTACCATGATGCATGTTAAGGACACAGTTCTCTGTCACAGAGCATTCACTATGTTTTGTGTACTCTTCATTTTGTTTAATCAAGACGGTTGAGAATTGTGATGAGGGTGGTGGCAGCTGACAAAAGCATTTGTTTCTATGAAAAAAGAAATTAATTGGGCTACCTACTGGAGGTGTAACTTACATTTGTTCCTTTCTCTCTCTCTCTTTTTTTTTTTTTTTTTGGCTTATTAGGTGTACATTCACATTCCTGGTGCTAAAAAATTGATGCTTGAACTGCCATTAGTGATTGGTACAATTCCATATAATGGTTTTGGCAGCAGAAACTCCAGCATTGCCAGCCAGTTCAGTATGGATATGAGCTGGTTGACACTGACCCTGCCAGAACAGCCTGAAGGTAAAATATTTTGGTGTTCTTTCATAATGAAGTTTTACCTAGAAAATATCTAAGAACAGAATATATAAGCTATGAAGTGCTCAAATGTTGATTAGTACTGCTACTCTTGGTATCTTTATTCCTATTACTAAAAAATCATAAAGCGTTAGTCCTGGGAGCGGCTTTGAACGTTTAGCTTTATCTAGGATGCAAAGCTGCTGATAGCAGATTGAGGAATAAGATGTACATTTCCTAATTCCTGTTTGTAATAGGAAAACAATGAAAAATAGTCAAATGTGTGGTGTGTTACGTATTTTCTGTAGTCATAGTTCAGTGATATTTGTTTACCTATATCTCAAGAGACTAGAATATAATCTATTAGTAGTAGTTTAATAAAGGGAGAAACTATTTTTTATTGTAATGTGCATAAAACTTTGCTGATTAGAGGGAAAGAATGCCATATTATCTTCAAATTTAGCTGTTTCTTGTTTTTGTAACAGTTAAGAATTGAGATTAATTTTTGAGTGGATTTCTTACTCCAACTTCATTTCTATTTCAGCACCACCAAATTATGCAGATGTGGTATCAGAGGAAGAATTCTCTAGACACATTCCTTCTTACCCTCAGCCCCCTAACTGTGAGGGAGAAGTGTGCTGTCCTATGTTTGCCTGTATACAGGAATTCCGGTTTCAACCCCCACCTCTTTATGCAGAGGTAAGCAAAGCAAAAGAAAATTAGACTTTTACTGTATTATTTTCAAATCATTTTTTGTCATCCATTTATTAGAGTATCTGTTGCTGACTCATAATTAGTAAGGGATACATTTAAATTTGTTTATACAGTGGTAATAGATTATCACTGATTCTTTTGCCAGATTTTTTTACTATTTTCCTCGTGATCTGTGGCATCATATACAGTATTGTGGATTGCCTCTAAGGTCTGTTATTTGGCCATGGAATATAGAGAACTTAAGCACCTTCTGGGACTTACTAATAGCAGGGTCTGACCAACTTGGCATATAACCATCATGTAATTAGAAATAGGTACTAGAATCATTTTAAATAATGCTACAACACTAATCTCAGTCTGCTCTTTTTTTGCAGGTTGATCCACATCCTAGCGATGTAGAAGAGACCCAGCCTGTTTCCTTCATTCTCTGAACATATTTCAGAAATCACTGTGTTCATCATCAAATTAGAACGTTGGTTCTTTTCCTTCTGCCTTTTTGGGAAAGAGACAGGAAAGATTCACTTGAAAACATAAATGAATATCAAGACTGAAGGCAACAGGAATTAAAGAATGTGAGAAATTTCTAGTGGGCCGACAGGATTGCTGCACAAGTTTATATGGTGGTCATATATATATCCCTGCTAAAAACTGGGATGAAGATGTGCAAAGTCACAGAATGTAATGGAAGTCCTGATGGTTATAGAGTAAGTGAAAGGGTGCCTGCGCTGACCTGAGAGAAAGGAATCTGTCAACAGTGGAAACACTGTGGGAGTTTCCCATGGCGTTTTAAAGAGTGGAATGAAGGCGATATGAACTGAAGCGGGGAAGACTTGATTTTGGAGAGGGTAACAAAACAAGGGTGTGCATGAATAGGAAAATGGCCCACTCCAAATACAATGTGAGACCCTGAGGTTTTGGGTGCTTCATGATTTCCTATCATATTCAGGCCTAGAGACATTGAAAGTATCTTTTCTTGAGATCATGGTCATATGAGGTCCTAATGAAGTACTACAGTTTTCATTCTTTCAAGGGTAGACTAAAACGTAGTTTATAAATTGGCAGTACAGTATTATGAAACCAAGAAAGGGTTTCTTGAAAAGCTTGTCGGTTCAAAGGGGAAAGATGAATTTCGTGTGAAAACACATTTTGTTGAAGGCTGTACTTTTTACCCCCTTTAAGTGCTTTAACAGGATATATGTTTGATTTTCCTCATATCTTATTCACCTAGGAGCATGTCAGAGAAAGAAGTGAGAGAAAAGGTTGCATCTGCAGGATGCCTTGATAACTACACAGTCCAAAATAAAAGGCCTTTTTCTAACCTACCTCTAATGGGGTTATCAGATATGTTTTTAAATCTCTCGCCTTGAGTACTCTTCTTTGGAGTTACTGCTGTTTACAGCAACTATCACTAAATATGAAACTGGGCCAAGGGGAAAATTCAGTAAGTTAGCATTAAATGGAAGTAAATATATGTATACCTAAGAGAATGTCAAAATAAACACCAAACCAAAAGAAGGTAGGAGTGCCATTTTTTAAAAAAGACACAACTTTAATTCCTGTCAAGAGACCTAGGTCTACTGATGGCAGTCACTGCATTGTACATTATTCCAGTTCTTCAGTAATTCTGTTTAAACTGTGATTTTTTCTTTATTGTGTTGGTGCAATATTTTATTATCCTTTAACCTCAGGATATTCAGACCAACAGGATTGTGTTTCTGCTAAAAGTCTGAGCAGTGTTTTACTGTCCCCAGCTCCCCTCCTACATGGTCACATGTTCACTTGCTTTTCCCTCCATCTGTTGGCTTTGTGAGCTGAGAGCATCTCTGGACACATGGAAGGGAGCCAGGGATTCCTGTGATAGAGATTTTGAACTAGCAGAGTACTTTGGTTTTCTTCATGTCCTAAGGGTTTGATCTGGAAACCCTGGTGCTTCCCCTGCAGAATATTGTACTTCATTTAACAGAATGATTGATTTTTCTTTCAATCAATGTTCACCAAAAATAGAAAAGTTCTTCTAAGGTTAAATTTTGTATTTAAAAGTTAGTTGGCCATTTGATCAGGGAATTTCCTACACACATTAGGCAAATGTATGCTTTTCACCCTCTGGGCTTACCTCTCTTCTCTGCAATCATGGAAGCATCCTGCATAGTTCTTTCATTGTAAGCCACTATACCACAATGCAAAACTGTTAGACCAGTAATTGTGCTACTGAAATTGTCACAAAACGTTATTCCTTGATTTGGTTTTTGAATTTTGCTCTTTTGTGTGTGTATCTTTAAACAGGTAATGTGTATTTAAGTGTTGTCTACACAGTTGATTTTTACTTTACAAAAGATCATCTTCAACTGTTCATTGACTTCTAAGTTGTAGTTCATGCCTTGTCAAAGCATTGTTCGACTCCATGATACTAAAACGTAATGAAAGAAACAAACTCCAGTATGGAGAGAGAGAAAGTTTAATTATTTGGCTCCATCTAGAAAAGCAACTACTTAAAGGAATCCTTCACTAGGATTGTTTTGTCACCGTTTTAGATAAATCTTGAAGTGACCCTGTGAAATTGAAGTGAAACTATCTCTGTAGGACTTAAGAGAATAGCTAAAAGGTGTGACTTGCCTTATCGAACTGATACTGGCATATCTGACCGTAAGCAGTAGGTTGAAGATATCATTTTATGAATGTGGAGAATTCTACATTGAAACAGAAAATACCTGGGAATGAAGATTAAAAATTTAGCTGCTGTTATTTGCTTGTTTATTCCCCTCTTGCCCTTCTTTAGTTTGAAAAAACAAAAACGTGGCCTTGGAATTTTCATTTTGATGCAGAAATTTTGAAATTGAAAATGTGCATGTTTTGGTGCACAAAATCCTTCTGTGGGCAAAACTCTTTGTTTTTGTTTTGCACAATAAGAAACAATAGGCAAGGGTTATGTTTTTGGTAAGTTAACTATGAAAACTTTCTTATTTTTATTATTAAAAGTGTAACAATTTAACCCACAGGAAAAAAAATACTTTGTATACTTGTTTGAATCCTATGGGTTCGTTTTATTAATAAAATTATTACACTAATGCTATGAGTTGCTAGTTCTTTTTTTTTTCAAATATAAATTATTATAGACTTAAGGGAACTCAATACCAAAAAAAAAAAAAACAAATGTTGCTGCAGTTAAAATCCTTTTCTCTAGGCGTGTTATGAGGGAGGAACAGCCAACCTGACTTTGTTTTTACAGTGGGCTCAGTTTCCCAAGGTAGTTCTATTTTAGCATTCCATGAAGAAAAGTAGTTGAGACAAGTAAGGAAACTAAAGCCATATTGGTTATAAAAAGCGTATCATCATTTATTCCCAAATAATAAGGGTTAGAGCCTCCTGAGTTTGAGTGTTTGTTCTGAATCTCCCCAGAGTCGATTTAGCAGATCTCATGGGCAGTCAAGGGGTCCTTACTGGGACACAGTGATGCCACCCTTTTCTACGCAGACACTCCAGTAGATATCAGTAGATATGAGCACTATATTCTATACAAGGAGGATGTAATGATATGTCATTTCAAGGAAACCGCCCAGACCCTCTGTGCTGGAAAATTACCACCTGATCTAAGGAGTAAGAATTAGTCCAGTTGGTTTGCTCTCCAGTTATTTTTAATAGATGGTGTTACATAATAAATGGGTTCTTTCTGTATCCACATTTATAATCAATGTAAGTTGAAATATTTGTCTTATGCAATACTGAGGCAAAATTTATGATTACCATTACCATTTCTGTAGTTTATGTGTAGTATGAAATTTAGAACTAGGCAAGACACTGCAAAGAAACTAGGACAAAGCCCTCACATTACAAATCAGGATATCAAAACAGAGAGTTGTAACCTGAGAGCATGGACCCTGCTTGCTCTGAAATTTCCTGATTCTACAACCTTCATAAAAGTAATGGGAACAATTAATTGTTTTCAGTTACACAGTCTAAGAGTTGCAGTCCTGGTTACCTGGATACTAAACATATGCTAAATCAGGGGTCTTCAGTGTTTACACTTAAGGGCTCTGCCTCCTGAAAGGACACCAGTCTTTGACTAAATTGCTTCCAAGTGTGTTTAGTTGCCAGAATTTTTTCTTCAACAGAGATTTATGTTTCTACCTTTATATAATGAAATAATTACAGACTCACAAGAAGTTGCAATAATAGTACAAGGAAGTCTCATGTACACATCACCCGGTCTTCCGCAATGATAACTACAGTACATTAGCAAAACCAGGACATTGAGAATACAATTTAACTAGAGCTTAGACCTTACTTGGATTTTGCCAGCCTTTGCATGCAGTCATTTTTCTTGTGTATGTTTTTGTGTACAGCTCTATGACATTTTACCTCCTGTAGAAATGCATATCGTCACCACCACCATCAAGACACAGAACTGCTCCATCACTGCAAAGAAACTCCCTTGAGTTGTCCCTTTATAGTCACCGCCTCCCTCTCTCCATCTCCTTCCCTCACTCCGGCCTTCCCATCCGTTTTTCATCTTGGTAATTTTGTCATTTTGAGAATGCTAGAAAAATGGAATCATTCAGTATGTACCTTTTGAGACTGGCAGTTTTTTACTCAGCAGAACACCTCTTAAGATCCATGCAAATTGCCCCGTGCATCAATAGTTTGTTTCTTTGTATTTTAATGGAGACATTTTACAGCAAACAGAATCGACTACTTCTGAAATTTTCATTATGCACTTTGCAAAGAAAATGTGTGACATCGATAAGCACATGATACCTTTGTAAATATTTTGATTTTGAGTTTGAGAACTTTTTATGTAGAAAATATATAAATGCAGATTGATACACATTTTTAGGGCTAATGTTTAGCTTGTCAAATACTTGAAGTATTTTGCCTTTAAACAGAAAGAAATTACATTATCAATGAGCCAGATAGACCTGCGATGATATTAGACAACAAGGAGAAACTATATCAGCTTCTGAGTCTGATAAATTTTAACACAAATTATCCAGGAAAGAGACTACAGTTGCCTGGTGTGATTGTGTATTACATTTTGTGAATTTTTTCCTTCTTTTCTGTTTCTTCTTTAATTCCTTCGTTCATACTCCCACTTCTTAATATTTGATGAAATGGAAAGACCACTCAGAAGCTGAGAAAAGTTTTTAATTACAATATATGTATTTATTCCTAATGAAACAATACTATAAAACATGGACTTAATTGCTAAGACTATTAAATTTTTCTACAAAGAAGAGCTCTTATTTTACAGAAGCCGTTACACAGTAATGTTTCCCAAAAACCAGACATGAGTTTGTTGGTGATGAGAAGCAACAGCAAAAGAAAGACACTGAGACAGGGTGGAGGTGGATAGAAAGGGTTGACCGGTGTCAACTTCTAGAATGTCACTATAACTGAATTCACCATGAACTGTCTCTTTGGTGGAGCTTTCTGTGTTCGTTGATGGAGATTTCACCATCCCTGATGAATTTTCAGGGAACCGAGATGTCTTGCTGAACAGGAAGAGACATGCTTTAGGCAGCTTCTCCCACTGGAAACAAGGAAAGCATAGGTGCTTCCCATGTGTTTGCAAACACCTGCCACATACGTGCACACACACACATGCGCACTCACAAACACTGTTATTTCTTCCTCTCCTCCACACCCTTTACCTCCACAGCTGGGGTCTATTTCAGGTAAGAATTTAAGCTCCATTATAAAAGGAAGAAACAGATAATAGCTTCCTACTTCCACAGGAATTTATTGGAAGAGGAGACTTTTGCCCCCAGCTTCTTACTAGTTTGCCCCCAAACAGCACGAGACTAGTAGAAAGGTATCAGGGAATTGTAATTAAATGAGAAAATGGTGGGAAATAGATGCCCTAAGTTTATGTTTTTCTTTTTTTAAAAAAGTCACTGCATGGTATAATAGTCATTTCTCCATGCTGCCCCAGTCTTATAGATCCTAATTTTAATGACTAAAGGACACAAAGTGTTCCAGACCAAAATAATAATGACTACATTATTTACAGCTCACACATCTAGTATTGACTGTGTTCTTTACAAATATGCAGTCACTTTCCCATAACATGAAGGTTTCCGTGGTATTTTTTTATTTTGCTTTTTAAATCTTAGATGACAGAATCCATCTGATTGTCCACATGGCAAGTGTTCTATATGTGATCGCTTATTCGTATTTGCTACCACTGCAAATATTTGGACTTGCCAGAACTGGTTGATTGAGTTGATTCAGTAACATCTAAAGATTTAGTGTCTACAGTTTAATTAGCTTCTTTCAAAACACAGCACACGAATGCACACACACGGACACACAAGGCATGCACTCGTGCACACAGACATGCACTCTCACACAGATAGATGCTTTGTTTATTGGCTGGAGATTTCACCCCTTGGGCAAGAAAACTCATCAAAAATTTCATTGTTTATACACCTGGGAATCAAGAGAGGGCACGTTATCAACATTGATTCATCTCACTACTGGAAGAACACAGAGCTCTAGCCTTATTTTTAGTAGTTGCTGTATTGGTGAGTGGTAAACAGATAAGGAATAAGGAAGAGTCCAACAAAACAATTCCATATTTCACACACCTTCTAAATCACTGCAGCACAGGAAGCCAGATTCAATACCCTACTATTAAACTGGAATAGCAAGGTGTAAGATGGATCTAGGATCACATGTGAGCACATTTGAGAAACTGCACTGAGGGTTCACAGTTTCTGAGTTTTGCTACAGATCTGTTCTAATACTTCCAACAAAGCTCAGATTATGGAAAAACAGCTTAGGAACATAAACACTTTCCTAACTTCTTTCTCCTGTTTAAATTAAAACAAAGATGTATATGTAAGTGTGCATACACATGGGAGGAGTGTGATATTGAGCTTAGTCTCTAGTTTCCTTTATCTTCCTTAGTGAAGTGGCATCGTTCATCTGGGATAATACCTGAGGTTTGTTGCCTCACGCCAAGGAAATCAAGGACACAGACACACAAGGAGTGAGGTTAAGAGCAGAGGTTTAACAGGTGAAAGAAAGAGAAAAGCTCTCTCTGCTGTAGAGACAGAGGAGCTCCCGAGTAGGTCTTCCAGTTCCGTGGTGAAATGCATGGGATTTTATACAGGAGCTTGAGGAGGCGGTGTCTGATTTACATAGGGTATGAGAGATTGGTCAGACCAGGCGTGTCATTTGCATAGTGCAAGAAGCTGGCCAGCCCACTGTAATCTTCCATTATGCAGCTGGGTTCTCTACCTGGCCAGCGCCATGTTGCCTGCTTCATTGCTGTACATGTGGTTGACAAAGAAAAGGGAAGATAGAGCCTCCATGTTGAACATGCCTGGCCCCCAAGTAGCCTTTTCCCATTGGCACGGCTACCGGCATTCACCCATGGAAGCTTCTATCTTGCTTTTCTATGTCAGCAGCTTGATTTTTCAGGCTGCTCTTCGTTAGAAAAGAAATTATTTGGGGGCTGCTTTTTCTTAAAAAGGAAACCTTGACAAAGACTCTCTTACCCTCACTAACTGCCTAAATAATTTCTTTATAGTTCCTGTATCATTAGGAGAGGACAAAGCCAAAGATTCATGGTAAACCTCTCATAAGAGAACCTCTGTGTACAGAGGTAGATTTAAAAGCAAATTTCAATATGTGTTTTTTCATCCTTAATTCAACCATCTGGCCCTCTTATATAAAAGTGGAATACTGCTTATCAGGGGAAACTGTAGCAGCAAATACTTACTTTTATCTCATCTGACATAGCAAAAAATCTTGGTCATTATGTCAAAAGATAACTGATCTCAAACATGTGTGGCTGCAAACACCAACAGCTGTTCCTGTAAGAGAGTGGCAGGATTACATCAGATAAATGCAGTGTTTTTAAGAAAATTCGTAAAGCCTTTTTAAGACAACCAGAATTATCCTCCCAAGAACAAAACAAAAATAAATCCCTTTGCTAATGGGAAGATATTTAAAACAGTATCTACATTGAATAGGGAGACTTCTAATGGTCTCAGACTTGTTGCTAAACACAACAGGGAAGTCTTCTGGGGAGAACTACATTGGTGGAAGCCAGGAAACCCACATGTTAACCTTCTTTCTCCAGCCTTGGCCAGCCAGAGACACTGGGTCTTTGAACTTTAGCATTGCCTGACTGGCTCCAAGATAAACACTACCTTCACTGACTCCTTGGCAGCTGCTGGAGAGAGCTGGAATGTGTCATCTTGCCCCAAGTCTGGTCTAAGCCTGGACACTTAGGCACTTGCCTTGCTCACCCATTGCCTCCCCTGAGCTGGGTGACCCACACAGAGGACTGGGCCTGTACTAGGAAGAAGCCCTTACCAGACCAACTCGCTTAGCGGAGACCCAAAGCTTCAATTCCAACAATGGGAACCCCAGAGGAAGGAAGATGTAAGAAATTTCTTACAACAAGGAATAAATCAGAAATGGCTGCTATCAGCAGAAATGAGGGCTGCATACATTAAATAAGTTCACTAAGAGGAAATTGTCTTTTTTGTAGGTTTATGTGCCTGTGTGTGTGCATGTGTAAAATTGTCTTTTTTGTAGGTTTGTGTTCCCATGTGTGTGCATGTGTGTTAAAGGAGGGAGGACTAGGGTTTTCTTTGCATCTGATTTTTGTGAAGGAGCTTTATGCCTTAAGATCTAAACAGTTCTGAACTTGGCATCTCTCTTCTTGCCCAGCCAGGGCCCTGATGCCCTGCACAGCGATTCCCTGGACTTCCCCAGAGGACCAGCTTGTCCTGGTTTGCCCAGGGTTTCCCCAGGTTTAGCACTGAAAGCCCCCATCCCAGGACCCCTCAATTCAAGGTAAAGGGGTATGGTTGATCACCTTCCCCTCATTCCTTCCACTGGGGCAACCCTGCTCCGCACATCTGCAGACACCAGCTGTCGTCCTCCAAGAAGCTTCCATCACCTGCTGCCTTCTAGCACTAAATTCCTCCTGCTGTCACTAAACAGTCCCTATGCAGAGTGTCTTCCCAGAAATGAACAAGGACACTGGGATGGGGCCAGAAACCTCAGGCCCCTTTGGCCATTGGCATTTGGATGGCATCCCCCACCAAGACCAGTAGTACAGCTGGTTCAGTCCCCATCTCCCCTGATTCTAGTGACCTCTCCTTTCCCATTCTGTGTGGAGGCCCAGCCTGCCCCGGGCCTGCCCACAGGGGCTGCCAGGTACAGAGGCCTGGCTCTGGATTAGAAGTCACCAGACCATGGATGATTTGTACACCATTTCCTTTCAGGACTTGTATTCTGTGCACAGGTGTCCATGATCAGAGGCCACAGACATGTTTCTCAGGCTGTCTTTGATTTTCTGCTCTCTCTCTCTCTCTGGACTACAAGTAAATGAGGACCTGATTTCCCAGGAGATCTGGATCTCTTTCTTCTTCCTGTGGCTCTGTCAACAGTGACCTGCGGCCAGTGAAAGCAGGCCCTTCTCACTGTCTAATCCCAGGACCGGCTGGTATGCTCATCATATGAGGAGTAACCGCAGAGGAGAGTGACACGAATGTGCTCAAAGGATGCCCAGAGCACTCTCGAAATGACCCTCAGAGCCTGTGGCTGTCTTCTTATATCTTCACTGGTGAAGAGTTTTTATCCTTTGAGGTTAAAGGATGATGCCTTTGATAATACCTAAAGCTCATTCAGAAACAAGCCTGGAGAGTAAAGTTGAAGGCTGGGCTAGGTGTTACACTGATGAAACCGGGCAGAGCAGAGGTGAAAGACAGCAGCAGAAGTGAGAAACACATCTGACAGGTAATACTGAACTCATGCTTCACCTTGCCTGGGTGTTTACAGGCATCGTCAGGCTGAGGAGGAGAATTGGGTTCATTAAAAACAAGATCCCCATGTTGCTAACTCTTACCCCAACTTGATCTTGAAAAATCTTAGCTTCTTGCAAAGTCTGTCTTCTACTCCCAAGAATTTCCTAAAAGTCTCCAGGAATAAGTCAATTCCCACTACTTCCTAGCATCACCTCTAATGTCTTGAAGTCTTCACAACCCCAGGTTGGGACTGATTTGGGGAAAGTGAAGAAGAATGATTTGTTTCATTTTATATTTTCTGGTTTTTTCTTTGTTTGTTTGTTTTTTAAGACAGAGTCTCTCTCTGTAGCCCGGGCTGGAGTGCAGTGGTGCGATCTTGACTCACTGCAACCTCTGCCTTCCAGGTTCAAGCCATTCTCATGCTTCAGCCTCCCTGAGTAGCTGGGATTACAGGCATCCACCATCACAACCGACTGATTTTGAACTCCTGGCCTCAAGCAATCCACTGGCCTCAGGCTCCTCCCAAAGTGTTGGGGTTACAGGTGTGAGCCACGGCAGCCGGCAGATTTTATATTTTGTTTTGTAAAGGCTCCCCACAAAAAAACAGCTTCTTGTGCCCCATCCTATTACCTTGTTTTTAGAGAAACTGCTGTTTTCACTTTTTCGTTTGCAGATTTTCCTCTGGGTAAGACTCAGACATACAATCTTAGGACTGGGCTGCTGAAAAAATCAGGTGATCCAGAGTCTCACCTCCCTTCTGAACACTAAAGCTCTGGAACTGAGCCAAGCTTAGCTTCCCTGGCACCCTCTTACCTTAGGATGGGTCTTCCCAGACCCCACAGGCCTCCAGATGCTTTCCAGGCATCAACATACATCACTGAGCCCTGGCTCAGAGTCAAGCTGGGGCCACCTCCATCTACACCCTGATGGCCAGAGAGTCATGGAAAAGTGACTGCAGGAGGGGCCTACCACCAGCCCTCAGAGAGGCCCCTTGCTCGGACAGCTGGTGGCCCTTGCTGAGTGGGAGGCTGGGCAGAGGAGCACGCAGGCCATCCTTGTGTTTCTATCTGAAACACTCAGGGCCTGCAGGCCAGGGGACAGGGGGCTGATATATCTTGCTAAGGAGGAAGAGCATCTTAGCTTTGGATCACTGCATTGTGAGGGCAGGTCCAGGGGAAGTCATGATGGGAGTCCTCAGGCCACTAAGGAAAAGCACAAGGTCACCTGCCCAACCTGCCCAGGTGTCAACAGGGAGGAAACTGGGCACTAAATGTGCCCCTGTGCTTGCTTTGAACTTTGCCTCACTTCTCACTGCCAATTCTGTAGCCATCTGGGCTACAGACCCCTACGTGGACAGAACAGTGTTAGGAATGCAGTGTGCTTGTAGTCAATCTGGCCAATACAACTTTTCCTGTCTCCTTATCACCTATTTGGTTGGGGTTGAGGGGCTCAATCTCTAAATGAGCTTTTCCTGTAAAAAGCCTCCATGTGTGCTTAGTATGGAGACTCAGAAGCCCAGGGAATTTTTATATTTATTACAGAGAGGCGGGCATCCATTCTGTGTGTTTCCATTAACACAGACTGGCAATTAATGTGTTTGGTTCAAAAGACTTCAAACATTTGTACATCCATTTGCACGTTTAAATGGCTCTGTATAACAGTCAAGCAGGTGGTTAACTATATGTATATTAAATTCATAGAGAAACTGGTAATTTTCAATTATAATTGTCAGTTCACAGTTTACATGATAAGAATTTTTTGAATAGACCCATTAGCTGATTTTAGTTAGCCAGGGTTTTTATAAATCATGGTTTATTTGCTTATTCTACTTATAAAAGAGAAATTTTCAGTATTCTCACATGAATCAATAAATATTTACTTTGGTCTTTATTCTGCTCAAATGCCAAGTTTGACAATGGATGAAATATCATTGGGTTTCCTTAAACAGCTGTTTGAATGCGCCTGTTTTATTAGTTGTTTTGTTTAGTATTATTACCCGGATAATGGTTTAAAAGTTTTATTCATTTGCTATTAATTTGTTTTTTTATAAATAAAGTCAAAATAGGACTGAATTGCAGTTCCTTATAATTTTACAATGTATTGTACTTTCCTGGTAATATGTTTTGACAATAGAAACTTCCAAGCCAATGAAAAGCTGTCCCATTTTTCTAAATTATATCCTCTAAAGCAAAACTCCTAAATATATAGCACTAACTTGTGCATAATAAAATTTGATGTTTTGTTACTGTGGATAATATTTCTCTTTCCTAGGCAACAGAAATAATTTAAATGCCTCTCATTTGGCTTTTACAGCACAAAAGGCAGTGTGAGACACCAAATCTCTGGAGGAGAATGCTGAACTGGCGTTGAGAAGAGGAATAGCATTTTGAGAAATACTTTCAACATTCTCCACCTTGTAACTCCCTCGGGTCTGTTCCTGGATTTCTCCTTTTCAAAAACGATCAAGCAGGGCCGGGCATCACACCTGTAATTCCAGCATTTTGAGAGGCTGAGCTGGATCACTCTCCAGTGTAGATCACTTGAGGTCACGAGTTCGAGACCAGTCTGGCCAACATGATGAAACCCCATCTCTACTAAAAATACAATAGAAATTAGCTGGGTGTGGTGGTGCGTGCCTGCAATCCCAGCTACTCGGGAGACTGAGGCATGAGAATCACTTGAACCTGGGAGGCAGAGGTTGCAGTGAGCCGAGATCACACCACTGCACTTCAGCCTGGGTGACAGAGTGAGATGCCCATCTTAAGAAAGAAAGAAAGAAAGAAAGAAAGAAAGAAAGAAAGAAAGAAAGAAAGAAAGAAAGAAAGAAAGAGAGCTAGTGGAAGGTTTTCAGGTAGTTTCCAAAACCTCAGAACTCCACCTGATCTCCGTGGAAGCCGCCATATCTGTAACTGGGAGCTGCACCATCCTTGACACCCTTCCTCTCCAGTCCTCTCTGTCCTAGCCATCTGGGCAAGGACTCCTCAAACAATGTAAGGAACAGAAGCCATTTGCTTGAGTCCCTCAACCCATTTCCTGTGAGTCCAGCCAGGCCTAAGTGACTGAACATGGCTGGCCCCCACTACCACAACTGATGCCTTTAAGATGGTCACTCAGAGGCAAGACCTGGAGAAGAATCTCTCTGTGTTACTCAGCTACAGATGAAGATATAATGAAAGACAACGTTTGAAAGAAGTATTTTATCTCAGATCATAAGAAACTATTAGAAACCACTTAACATCCCATCATAAGCTACCACATATTTTGAAGAAATATGAACTTGTTAATATCCTCATTTAAAGGTAATCATATCATGATTTGCTCCTATTAATGCCTCAGTAAAATGCACATGGTGAGTGTCAGAAAGCTCTGACCCTGACTTAGCACTGATTGCCTACTCTACTTACGAAGGTTTAAGTGATTAAAAAGGGTTCTGTCTTTATTTGAGTCTGTTGATGTTATCAAACGGGACATTGCAGGAAAAAGTGCAGTGCTATTCTCAAAATAAATGTTTACAGGAAACTGAAGAACATTTCCTAGAAAGAGAAATAGGGATTTGTTATTTAACAGAGAAAAGCAGATCAAATTGGAGAATTTAAGAGGTGACACCAAACAGAATGAGAGACTTGGCTGTAACTCTTGGCCACCCATGTTATACAACCTCAGGCATGTCATTTAACTTCTCTAAGCTTTGGTTTCCTTGTCTGAAAAATGGAAATAACTATACAATCTCTGGCTGGGCATGGTGACTCACCCCTGTAATCCTAGTACTTTGGGAGGCTGAGGCAGATGAATCACTTGAGGTACAAGAATTCAAGACCAGTCTGCCCAACATGGTGAAACCCTGTCTCTATTAAAAATACAAAAATTAGCCAAGAGTGGTGGTGCATGCCTGTAGTCCCAGCTACTCAAGAAGCTGAGGCAGAAGAATTACTCAAACCCAGGAGGCAGAGGTTGCAGTGAGCTGAGATTGCACCACTGCACTCCAGCCTGGATGACAGAGTGAGACTCCGTCCCAAAAAAAAAAAAAAAAAAAAAAATACAATTTCAGTGGTTGTTTAGAGAAATAATGGAGTAACATCTGCAAAGCCTAGATCCCCTAAACCATGAAGCCATAATATGTGTTCAGTAAATGTTAGAGGAAACCTGGAAACATTACATCGTTCATCACTTCAACAATGAGATGAGTTAAATTTCATCTCAGAGAGATTTAACTTCTACACCCCTTCTCTGTCCATCCCTGATCTTCCCCACTACTAAACAATTCCCAAAACTAACCTTCTCTTCTTCCCCCACAGCAGTTCTGAAGGTCCTGTATGTCTACTCCATAGGACCTTAGTGGTAGACTTCTACCAACCAGCCACATCAGTACTGTCCAGGAGAGAAGGTAGGGGAGAAAACGTTGGGGAAAGCTGCTTTTCTGTATTTCTATAAAAGGCTTCGGTATCTATCATTGAAGGTCAAGGCATTGACAGCAGGTGATATGCTATTCGTGCAGGGTAGAAAAGAAAAAATGGCACAATGGTCACCCTACAGAAAGAAGCATTTCTGAAGGCAAAATTTGTACCTTTTAAATGGCATTTTCATAATCATATCACTTTAAATATGATTCTGTACAGGTCAACAAAGGCCATACCCCATTCCTCTTGAGCTTATTGCTAGAAAGTTCTGGGAATAAATATCTGAACATAAGTCAATTCTTTGCATTTTGGGGTCATAGAAATTTTACATTTCTTTTAATTTTTAAAGCTATGAAGTTATTACCTATTTCAAAAATAAGAATCAAATAAAAACACTCATATTTACCACCTAGTTTTTAATCATCCATATTTTGCTTAATCTAACTTAGATGTTTCTCAATATAAAAACAAAACTTTGGCTGGGCGCAGTGGCTCACACCTGTAATCCCAGCACTTTGGGAGGCCGATGCAGGTGCATCACGTGAGGTCAGAAGTTCGAGACCGGCCTGGCCAACATGGTGAAACCTCACCTCTTCTAAAAAGACAAAAATTAGCTAGGCGTGGTGACAGGCATGTGTAATTCCAGCTATTCGGGAGGCTGAGGCAGGAGAATCACTTGAATCTGGGAGGCGGAGGTTGCAGTGAGCCAAGATCACACCACTGCACTCCCGGCTGACAGTGAGACTCCATCTCAAAAATAAAAAATAAATAAAAAATAAAACCTTTAGGTAAAGCCAAAGATCTGGTTGCAGCTCTCTTGATTCCTTCCTCTCTCATTCCTTCCCAAGAGAGACCATGGTACCCATGTTATGTGACTCCCTCTTGTTTACATTTTTACAATCTTATTATGTCTCCCCCCACCCAGAAACAATATAGGGTACTGATATAGTTTGGCTGTGTCCCCACCCAAATCTCAGTTTGAATTGTATCTCCCAGAATTGCCACATGTTGTAGGAGGGACCCAGGGGGAGGTAATTGAATCATGGGGGCCAGTCTTTCCCATCCTGTTCTCATGATCGTGAAAAAGTATCACAAGATCTGATGGGTTTATCAGGGTTTTCTGCTGTTGCTTTTTCCTCATTTTTCTCTTGCTGCTGACATGTAAGAAGTTCCTTTTTATCTCCCGCCATGATTTTGAGGCCTTCCCAGCCATGTGGAACTATAAGTCCAATTAAACCTCTTTTCCTTCCCAGTCTTGGGTATGTCTTTATCAGCAGCACGAAAACAGACTAAAACAGTAAATTGGTACCAGGAGAACGGGGTGTTGCTGCAAAGATACCTGAAAAAGTGGCAGCAACGTAGGAACTGAGTAATAGGCAGGGGTGGGAACAGTTTGGAGGGCTCAGGAGAAGACAGGAAAATGAGGGAAAGTGTGGAACTTCCTAGAGACTTGTTGAATGGCTTTGCCCAAAATGCTGATAGTGATATGGACAATAAGGTCCAGGCTGAGGAGAACTCAGATGGAGATGAGAAACTTGTTGGGACCTGGACTAAAGGTGACTCTTGTTATGTTTTAGCAAAGAGACTGGCAGCATTTTGTCCCTGACCTAGAGGTTTGTGGAACTTTGAACTTGAGAAATAAGTTTAGGATAGGCCTGTTGGAAGAAATTTCTAAGCCGCAAAGCATTCAAGAGGTGACTTGAGTACTGTTAAAGGCATTTAGTTTTATAAGGGAAGCAGAGCATGTAAGTTTGGAAAATTTGCAGCCTGACTATGCAATAGAAAAGACAAACCCATTTTCTGGGGAGAAATCCAAGCCAGCTACAGAAATTTGAATAAGGAGCAAGGAGCCTAATATTAATCCCCAAGACCATGGAGAAAATATCTCCAGGCCATGTCAGTGGTCTTCACAGTAGCCCCTCCCATCACAGGCCTGGAGGCCCAGGAGGAAAAAGTGGTTTCCTGGGCCAGGCCCAGGGTCCCTGCCACATTTGCAGCCTAGGGACTTCATGCCCTCTGTCCCAGCCACTCCAGCTGTGGCTGAAAGGGGCCAACATACAGCTCTGGCTATGGCTTTAGAGGGTGGAAGCGCCAAGCCTTGACAGTTTTCACATGGTGTTGAGCATGTGGGTGCACAGAAGTCAAGAACTGAGGTTTGGGAACCTCTGCCTAGATTTCAGATGTATGGAAACGTCTGGATGCCCAGGCAAAAGTTTGCTGCAGGTACGGGGTCCTCATGGAGAACCTCTGCTAGGCCAGTGCAGAAGGGAAATGTGGGGTCAAAGCCCCTACACAGAGTCCCCACTGTGGTACTACCTGTGAGAACAGGGCCACTGTCCTCTAGACCCCAGAATGGTAAATCCACCGACAGCTTGCACCATGCACCTGGAAAAGCCACAGACACTCAATGCCAGCCCCTGAAAGCAGCCGGGAGGGAGGCCATACCCTGTAAAGTCACAGGGGTAGAGCTGCCCCTGATCTGGGATCCCACCTCTTTCATCAGCATGACCTGGATGTGAGAGCTTGAATCAAAGAATATCATTTTGGAGCTGTAGAATTTGACTGCTCCACTAGATTTCAGACTTGCATGGGCCCTGTAACCCCTTTGTTTTGGCCAATTTCGCCCATTTGGAATGTCTGTATTTATCCAATACCTGTACCCCCATTGGATCTAGGAAGTAACTAGCTTGCTTTTGATTTTATAGGCTTATAGGCAGAAGGGACTTGCCTTGTCTCAGAGAAGACTTTGGATTGTGGACTTTTGGGTTAATGCTGAAATGAGTTAAGACTTTGAGGGGGCCGGGCACAGTGGCTCAAGCCTGTAATCCCAGCACTTTGGGAGGCCGAGATGGGCGGATCGTGAGGTCAGGAGATCGAGACCATCCTGGCGAACACAGTGAAACCCCGTCTCTACTAAGAAATACAAAAAATAGCCGGGCGAGATGGCGGGCGCCTGTAGTCCCAGCTACTCGGGAGGCTGAGGCCGGAGAATGGCATAAACCCGGGAGGCGGAGCTTGCAGTGAGCTGAGATCCGGCCACTGCACTCCAGCCTGGGCTACAGAGCGAGACTCCGTCTCAAAAAAAA